>NW_013952563.1:776826-785575 GCF_001266775.1 Austrofundulus limnaeus | reverse complement strand
GCTAAAATACAAAGTGTTTCCCGTTCTTAGTGTCAAAAAGGGATGAGTCATTTTTTTTAAAAAATGTTTTGTGTTTCATTTTTCTGTTTTGGATGACCAAAAAACATAACTTTGAAATAGAAACAAAAACAGGCTTGTTTGTTCATTTTCCATGAGAGGTTGCACTAAATTACTGTATCCCTAAAATAATCTGTTCCCCCACTTGAAGGGGCGCATAGCTGGCAGTTCTGCCTAATAAAACATTAATTTCTGTAAATAAAAGGCTGAAACACAGACATGTATGTCCATAAATAAGCTGTATGATTGTCACTCTGTGACCAAGAGCTGTGCAGAGGTAGTTTGTGTCTTTTTTGGCAAAAAAAACTAACAAAAAAAACCCCCACTTTTATTGATGTATACTGCCTCCAATTTACCTCAGTTTCTCTTAATAAAAGCTAAATAAGACACATTTCATTAGTGTGTTGTACGATTGTTGTTCTGTGAGCAGAAAGGGTAATTTAGCCTTTTGAGAAAATCTGTACTTTTTTCTGTCAGTTCACATCCCCGGAGTATTCCTTTCAGCAAGGGGTGGGTGATACTACGACTTTGGTATCGAGTATATTTGCCAAGTATTTACTTGGTATCAGATAAATATCAAAGTTGATATCAATGCTTTTTATTTTTAATGGGATGTTCATTGGATAACTTTGATATTGTGAGCGCCCCTTCAGGTGGGGGAACCAATTATTTTTAGGGATACAGTAATTTGGCACAACCTGTCATGGAATATGAACAAACAACCTTTTTTTTGTTTCTGATTCAAAGTAATTTTCTTTTTTGCCATTCGAAATTGAAAATGAAACACAAATCATTTTTAAAATTGTACTCATCCTTTTTGACACAAAGAAAGGGAAATACTTTGTGTTTTARCTTTAATTTCTGTATTTTARACCAAAAATCAAAYAGCCATTCATTTCTTGTTTTTTAATACCCATTYCTAAAAGGAAGATCCAGCGACCAAAAGAYACACTGACCCAACTGCTGCAGGGCTCAGTCTCTGCTGCATTCTGTGGGTTCGATTTTCAGCTTTGTGCCGTCAGAGTAATATAAAGTTCTGAGTCCAGCACCTTTGATCCATGTTTCAACTTACAACAAAACAAAACAAACCAAAAACACTCTTAGCMTGGCAGTGAAGGACATTGTGCATCATCTGTTGTTCTTTTCTGTCACTGGGCAAATCTTGTTAATAGGTAACTGAATGAAATCTTTTATTTCCCAGAGGAAGAGGACAGAAATAGAAGAGTTCCGATGGGCCACGGGCAACTGTTGCACAAGACGCTGCAGACAGAAGCAACAATTTTCTGATTAAGCCGTCCCTCTCCAAGTCCTAATTCTGTGGAGCTGGAACAGAAGCAGGAGGCCAAGAAAGCATCATTCCTTTATCAGTGTGCATTGCCAATGCAATGCACACTATTAAAATTTGTTTCCCATCCAAGTCATCTCAACTTTGCCAGGCTTCTCCTCCTGCATACTTTGTCCTAGAGCTGCCATTGTAATTTATATCTGTAAAGCTCCTGTGCCAAATGATGGCTATGCCTTTTGGTGCCTGTACAACTTATAGCTTTTGAAATATTTATGTTTAATAAATTATAATGGGAGTCAATGGACCTTGTATTGGTCCAATACTGCCCCCTGCTGCATCTACTCAGTATGGAACTGCACCATAGTTTAATAATTATATTTAATCTCAATTATTGCAGTGATCACAATATTGATATATATGTAATTAATGTATTACTATATTAGTGTCTTATAAGCATAAACATCTTATATAATATTGCTCTACTATTGTAATATTATGCAGTTCTTTGTCAACGATAGTCATTGCCAATGTTGCCTCTTTCTACACACATAGAAAAAAACACCGGGATTGTACTTTCTTCCAGTACCAATGGTCTTGTGGTCAATGCCATTGCCTTTCCTTTCATGTGGGAGATCAGGGTTCAAATCCCAACTATAATAAGTTTAACAAAAATTTTATTCTAACTTCATATTTTCACACAATTACCCTCATTACAAACACCTGCTGACAGCCACAAGCTGGTACTTGATTAGAAAACACATTTGAACTTGGTCAGTTCRTTCTGCAAGTCCATTGCTGCAGGCAATGACATGCTACTAGGCAATGCACACTTGTTTTTACATCGTAAAAACCCATGTCTAGTTCAACACAATATTCACACAAACAACACAAACAAAACTGTCAGTTCTCTGCACAGCTCACAGGCAGCTGCTTTCTAAAYGTTGCTCAACTTCAATATTTTGCTTTATAAATACAGAAAGGTCAGCCTGGGCGAGCTATTATCCCTCAGGTGAATTAGAAGGAGAGTGAGAAATTCAAAAACAAGGTTAGCCATATCAGATATCCTGTGATTAGAAATGTAATCTTTCCCCCCAAAATGTCAGGCTTTAAAGATGGGAGGTCTCCTAAGGGSTTTGAATTGTGCAAGAAAATGACACAAATAACTAACCCAGGTCTCACCAGTTCCTGAATGATATATACGGTAGTCTTTATAAATGTTTTCATCAGTATGGAAGTCACACCCAAATGATGCAACTGTTTTATCTGCAAAACATCACTGACTCCCTAATAAATCTGTTTATTACCCGTTGTCAAAAGCAATAAGGATTTTGCGTGTTTATCTTTAGTTGAAAAATTAATAAAACTTTCATCAAAATGACCACTGACTTTTGGAGTAAATTCCTTTCAAGATGGCATTAACAGATAAACAACTTTAACCAACACAAAAATAACTCTTAACTCGGTTAATTTGACAGATACTGAGGAAAAGTTTGGTGTGGTGGTAGCTGATGATTCACAACAAATAAGTGTTAATAGCTAGGAGTTTGCTTTTTAGTAAAACATATAAAAACTGGGGAATGTTTCTGAAATTTACATGTGTTTTGTTACACAGCCTTATCAGTTCTTTGGGTTTGACTCACTTCTCCTGGTAGATGTGGGCAGATTGCAAAGGCGGAGTCAGAAGGGGTGGCCACTGTGGCTTGCTACCCTCGGCACCTGATTGGCCATCCCAGTTGACACCCCCAAATGATTGACAAGTGGGGTGGGGTTTGGACGTGGCATTTGATGGACATACAGGTCCTTCTCAAAAAATTAGCATAATGGRATAAAGTTCATTATTTTTTTAATGTACTGATAAACATTAAACTTTCATATATTTTAGATTCATTGCACAACAACTGAAGTAGTTCAAGCCTTTTATTGTTTTAATATTGATGATTTTGGCAAAGTAAAGAAAAGCCAAAAATCCCTATCTCAAAAAATTAGCATATCATGAAAATGTTCTCTAAACGACTTATTAACCTAATCATCTGAATCAACTCTAAACACCTGCAAAAGATTCCTGAGGCTTTTAAAAGCTCCCAGTCTGGTTCATTACTCAAAACCACAATCATGGGTAAGACTGCTGACCTGACTGCTGTCCAGAAGGCCATCATTAACACCCTCAAGAGGGTAAGACACAGAAAGAGATTTCTGAACGAATAGGCTGTTCCCAGAGTGCTGTATCAAGGCACCTCAGTGGGAAGTCTGTGGGAAGGAAAAAGTGTGGCAGAAAACGCTGCACAACAAGAAGAGTTGTCAGACAGTGATGGTCTGGGGTGCCATGTCAGCTGCTGGTGTTGGTCCACTGTGTTTTATCAAGGCCAGGGTCAATGCAACTATCAGGAGATTTTGGAGCACTTCATGCTTCTGCTGAAAAGCTTTATGGAGATGAAAATTTCATTTTTCAGCACAAACTGGCACCTGCTCACAGTGCCAAAACCACTGGTAAATGGTTTACTGATCATGGTATTACTGTGCTCAACTGGGCTGCCAACTCTCCTGACCTGAACCCCAGAGAGAATCTGTGGGATATTGTGAAGATAAAGTTGAGAGACAYAAGACCCAACGCTCTGGATGAGCTTAAGACACAAGACCCAACACTCTGGATGAGCTTAAGGCTGCTATCGAAGCATCATGGGCCTTCATAACACCTCAGCAGTGCCACAGGCTGATTGCCTCCATGCCACACCGCACTGAAGCAGTCATTTCTGCAAAATGATTCCCCACCAACTATTGAGTGCATAACTGAACATAATTATTTGAAGGTTGACTTTTTTTTTGTATTAAAAACACTTTTCTTTTATTGGTCGGATGAAATATGCTAATTTTTTGAGATAGGGATTTTTGGTTTTTCTTTACTTTTTTGCCAAAATCATCAATTTTAAAACAATAAAAGGCTTGAACTACTTCAGTTGTTGTGCAATGAATCTAAAATATATGAAAGTTTAATGTTTATCAGTACATTTAAGAAAATAATTAACTTTATCACAATATGCTAATTTTTTGAGAAGTACCTGTACAATGAGAACAATTTATTGCTGAGGCATGTCACAGGGATTGCTCTTGGCTAGCAACACACCAAATTTCAGCTCAGTGTTTCTAAAATAGGCTGAGTTTTAACTTTAAAAGTGAGCCATTTAAAATTAGCTTTGGCAGCCATCTTGTATTTTGTAAAAGATTTGATTTATTGTTTTGGCTACTACTACAATAATTTTCAGTTGTGTGTTTAAAAATGACTAAATTGTATCCCCTTGTGAAATTAGCAGCATTAGCAGTTATTTCAGTTGGGACTAAATGTTTTTCTTTCTTTCCTCTTTTTATTGCATTTATACCCTTTAGGGGTTATTTTAAAACGTTACAGTAATGTGTCATATTATCTACAAACTGTCTGAACTCAACTGTCTGTCTGAAATCAAACTATGGCTGAACAACAACTGTCTGCAGTAAAATGCAAATAAGACTGTGAGACTTTCATTGTTGCGCCTGATGATGAAATTCCTGTAATCAGGCACCTTGCTTTTTAAACTCTGTGAAAAATAGCCTCAGATATCTGGGTGTTGTCTTTGACAGTTCCTTGTTTTTCGAAGTCATTGTAAAATCTTAGTTTGTAACAGAATTTCAGAAATATTTCAAAGCTGAGACCTTTTTTTCACAGAAATAACTACAGATGATTGTTTACACTTTTATTTCTTCTTGTTTAGGTCACTGTAACAGTATTTTCACCTGTCTAAACACAGTAAATCCTCCTTGGCTCTCCTTCAGTCTGCAGAACGCAGCAGCGAGGTTATTAACAAAGACCCACAGAAGATGGCTCCCTGTGACATAGAGTCATTTTAAAATGTTGGTTTTAACCTTTAGAGATCTTCATGGACAGGCCTCCAAATACATGTTGGACCATCTAAAGCAGAGGTGCTCAAAGTGTGGCCCATGGGCCAAAAATGGCCCATCAAGCCATTTGATTTGGCCCACCAGTAGTTGTCTTTAGATTTAAGCCCATATCTAGATTTGCACACCTTATAAGTCCACATATACTCAAACTTTAAATTATGACAAGTCCCATGACCCTTTACTGCCCGAGCATACATTGAATTTTCTCCATGTCCATGGGCTAAAAACAAACTAAAGAATATGGGCAACCGTACTGGCTGGTAGCTTAATCATAAAAAATAAAACAACTTTACTTTAGAAGTATTTGCATTTCATGTATTATATTATTGATTGGTTTTAATTTTGGCCCTCTCAGCAAAAATGTTTTTTGATTTTGACCCTCGCAGGGAAAATGTTTGGGCACCCTTGTTCTAAAGCCTCTCTGTCTTTCCAGGAATTGGGGTCTTCAAATCAAATGTCATTGATACCTACCTGTGGAAACAAAGCTTTTCAGGTGGAGGCCCCGAGGCCTTCACTGCTCAGATTCCACTGACTCTTTTAAAGGTATTGGTACTTTATTAGTCATGCATGTTCCCATACAATGACGAAATTTGTGCTCTGCATTTGACTCATCACATGTGAGAAACACACAAGTGGGGCAGCAGGAAGCTTTGTGGGTGCCCGGGGAGCAGTTGGGGCTTTGGTGTCTTGCTCAGGGAGTCGAGCCTGTGACTTTTAGAGTCCCAAGCCAGCTGGCTGCTCTATCACTACACCACAGCCACCCCACACCGCAGCCGCCCCAAACAAACAGGGAATACAGGGAATAAAAATGTCTTAAGATGTTTCTTAAACATCTTAAGACATTTTTATTCACAGGCTTGTAGTTAAGTTTTGTTTATTTTCTCCACCCCTTCATTTTTTAAGTGTTCTTTATTTGTGACCTGTTTTTACTGTTTTCTTTGTTATTTTACTCTGTTATGTACTTTGTGACGTTTGTGTCTGTGAAAGGAAAAAAATCTTAAATACTGTAAAACTTCATTCTGATTAAAATATATGATGATGATGATGATGATGATGATGATGATGATATTGTAACCACTTATTAGGGCATCGGTATTGGTATGATCCTGACCCTTCTTTAACTGGAATCCGATCAATACCAGATCTTGTATCACTCACCACTACTCCTCTGTCAATTTCTGCTCATCTCAGTCAGCCTGCCATGCCCACTCTCACCTGTTTCCAGTGTGCAGCTCAGCTGTTTCCACTTGTTCATCAGTCCTCTGCATGGACACAGACTGTTTGTTTCACTCACCAGTAGAGCTTTGCTAGTTTTCATGCCGCAGTCTAGTCTCCTTCAGGTTCTCTGTTAGTTAGTTAGTTAGTTAGTTATTTGAATAAAACTGGTTTTAGAGCTTGTCATGTCAGTCTGCATTCAGGGTCCAGACCTGCTTGAAACTGTGACAGTTTCAGAAAATAACTTTCAATATACCTCTACCACTAAATAACCTTTAAAGCTAATGAAATTCATTCAGGCAGACACAGCCAAACAAAGAAGACGAAAAAAAGAAGAAGCTCTAATTCCATTTTACAGACATTGTGCTACATTTATTCAGCTGTAACTGAGAGATTACAACACACACTATCAGTGATAATCATTATGCTAAGTATTTGCTTAAAACTTAAACTGTGGATGTTAACTTGGTTTGTATGTTTGCAAAAATCTTACAAATCACTTGACAGATTAAAAAATAAAAATTAAAATAAAAAAACCCAACATCTTCATGTAACTGACTTTTGGAACCAACCCATTTCACTGCCACAGTTACTAAACCTTGGCCAATAGAAAAATGTCTCTGCCTATGCATTTCTTCAGTGCATCATTTTCTTGGCCTTTATGTGCAAATTGTGGGGTGAATACCATGGGTTTGTAACTAGCAGTGACATCTGCAGGCCAATAGCTGCACTGCTGTATGCCTTTTTGCCTCCATGCATCAGTTTTCTATGCAAATATACAAGTCAATAAGACTGAAGTTGCATTCCTGCTAAACAACAACCACAAAGTGCAGAAACAAAGAAATTTAAATATCTCGAACATGAATCTATTTTTTTTGTAAATTCACACATTTCCCCCCKCTGAATAAATGGTTTAGGCATCAGCACTGTGCACTTTTAGCTAGTTTTGAATCTTATGAGGTTACATAATATTTACTTATTGAAATGAGTGTTTTCTAAAACACCAGGGTTTTCTGCAACAATGGCCARCCACAGTTTTCAGTTTGCTAACAACTTTTCCCATTTACTTCAAAGTAAAAGCCAATGAGGYATACAGAGGCACTATCATGTGTCTTTTCATGGACAGAGTGAGCAGCCATCTTGTGCAGGGCAAGGGCTGTGCAAAAGTATTTTTTTTCTTTTGGTGAATGCAACGCTCTTCTGTAGAAATGTACCATCTGCTGAAATTAAATAATTGTGGGCTTGTCCTTCCTTCTCAAGAGACTGTCGTGTTGAGTAAGCTCTCCAGAGCTCTATGAACATTATGTCAGCAACAACAACTGCAACTTGACAGCATGTCAGCTGTTAAAGCTGAATGTGGTAATCATGACGTGTTAAATTTAGATCATCACATCATTTGAACTCTGTTTGGTATTGACAACCATTATTTTTGATTTGATAGAAATGTTTGTTAGCTCATGTTATCATATCAGACAGATCCATGTGAATTTACACACGTGTGCAATAAATAATGTTTTTAAAAGGCAGAAGCTAATCAAAATAATTATTTTTAGTGGTCAGTAGCAATACAATGTAATTCATTTTGGTCAAAATTGCAATTAGAAACATAATAGTTATTCATTAATTCTCTAAAAATTTGCAGTATAGTCAATGGATTTCATATACTACAGTTATGATAAACTGTAAGCCTTCAGCCTCAGTTTTTATCAGCAACATAAAACCATGCTGACATACTTCGGTACACAAGTACCAACTTGCTGCGTATTAGGCCTGACATTATGGACAACTTGTATATAACCATTTTAAAATTCATAAATTCAGCTCATCTCATGTATTTAAGTTTAAATACAGATAGTATTTAAACTTAAATACAAATAGTATTTGTATTTTTAGTAACTATAGTGCTACAAAGAGTTAAAGCACTATTTGTATGGAAAATGATTCACAATATCATTTGCAATATTTAAGAAGTTGCTATAATTTTTAAACTTGGAAACATTCATTTACTACGAAGGCTCCGTACATATTACTCAGCTTGTGATAAATTTCTTGGATAGGTCAAATTTCCGCCATGATGAATTAATGATTGAAAATTTGTCGAAAAACTACAACATGCAACATTAGTCGTAGCCCATTGTTTACATTGACAGCCCGCCTCTAATCATATGACGTCACACACGAACCACAGTGAGCTGTCTTCTGAAACAGACATGTCCCCTTTATTCTATTCCTCTTAGTAAAACCATATATACTGTTTATATA
>NW_013952563.1:762871-776721 GCF_001266775.1 Austrofundulus limnaeus | reverse complement strand
ATATATATATGCAATAAATGTGAAAGCCTTTATATATCTATGGGTAAAACTGCATGAAGTCTTTGGGTGAAGCAGAGCCCTGTAAAACCAAACATATCACACAGAGAACGCGAGCGCGCAAATCAGTGTATTGTCCCTCGGCAGCTCCTGTACCTTCCTCACCAAGTCAGGAAGTTTCATTCATTTTTGTTCTGTTACAATTCCTGCTTCAACTTTTTAAAGATTTGTTGCATTTCAAAATGCGTCGGAGACCTGAAGCCCAGGCAGCAAGCAGCGAACCTGGAAACGTTAGTAAAAAGGTAACACAGAATTTTAGCTGCGGAAAACTGCGCGCAGTAGTAATTAAGTTTGTTAAAACAACAAAAGAAGTACTAGCTTATAAAATCAGCTAAAACATTTATCCGTTTTTAGTTTTATTGTTCGCTGAATATTTTCTTACAACGCTTTTGTGTAGCATTCAGCAGTAGCATATCCATCAATTATACTCATTAAAAAAAAAATCTGCCGATTTACCCATAAAATAACTTACAACTTTAAAGATGATCAATATCTAGTTTCATTTTATACACATACCCCCACCCCCACCCCATTTATTATTTTGCTAATTTATAAAACATAGTATAAAATAAAATAAATAAAAACAAAAATTAAAATAAAAACAGATAAGGATTTGAAAACAAGTCATTTTCAGTGGAGCATGATTACATTTTTGCTGGGAGACCAGGACTGTCCCACCCAAATCAGGGCATTTAGCAGGTATGTAATGGCAACATAAAGTTGTTAACAGATGGTACAAATATATAATTCCTAAAAAGTGTTGGCGGACCATCCCTCCCTCATATATCCAAACCTGCATCTCATTTCTGTTTTGCTGAAGAGCTGGTGCCTGTCTCCATCAGAGAGGCGGGGGACACCCAGGACAGGTCACATGTCCATCACAGAGACAAGCAACCACTCACTCACAGCCGGCGAACTTCAAACTCTTCACAGAAAAACTCCAGGCCGGGAGTCGATACAGCAACCTTGTCACTGAGAGGTGACAGCTCTAACCGCTGCACCACCGTGCTGCCCATGTTACAAGGAGTTAAGTTAATTAGCAGCTTAGGGAGGCTGAATCTCTCAGACATAACTATGGGCAGAGGTTCACCATCCTGCAAAACAGTGCATCTAAAAATAATGGAACATTAAGAGAACAATGTTTCCTCAGTGGGAGAACGGGAAGCCTTTAAATATCCCTTCATCTGAACTAGGGATGCACGATATATCAGCATTAACATCAGTATCAGCCGATATTGGTCATTTGTTTAGAATATCGTATCGGTCCGATAAGGAAAACTGGGCCGATATTAATGTCCAATATGGATTTCCCACTTTTTAGCTTTGTATTTCTGTTTTGGGAGGGGAAATGGTTGGTCGAGTGGTATATGTTAGTGATGCTGCGCAGCCAGATATAACTGAAGTAGAGAGCCATGTCAGCGGTCTGGTCATTTTTTTAATGGTATTGAAAAAAAAATACAAGTATATTTGTGTGTATATGTATATAAATAATTAGTGTGTTTGTGTAATATTGGTAAATATCAGTTATCGGCCATAACCCCAATAATAATATCGGATATTGATATCAGCTGAAATTTTCACATCAGGGCATCCCTTTTCTTGACTAAAGATAATTTAAAATGGACTGATGCAAATTTTAAAATTGTTGTGTGGTCAAACAAATCAAAATGCCATGTCTTTTATACAAAAACGGAGAGGGATACATCCTCTGGCCTGTTGTTAGTGCATAGCTCCAAAGCCCGCCTCGCTGATGCTGTGTGGGTGCATTAATGTCTTTGGCACTGGCACATATAGAAAGGATTCATCAATGCAGAGAAGTATATACAGTACATGTTTTAGAACGTGTTCTCCCATCAATCAACGAAGACCCAGGAACAACATCAGACAAGAATGGAAAAACGTTCTCCTCCAAAAGCTCCAGTAGCTGCTCGCAGACATTTACAGTCTGTAGGTCAAAGAAGAGGGGCTGTTTCATAGCACTGAACATGACCCTGACATGGTTTTAGACACATGTTGCTGCCATCAAAGTCAAAGTTACCCATTTCTTTTTCTCTAAAAAATTATACACTTTCTTAGTTTCAACATTTTGTTCTGTTTTTACATTTTAAGCATTGTCTAAACCATTTTGACTATGGGATTGTATTTAAAATGTGGCATTATGTGTGTTTGTATTTTTATGAAAATAAAAATCCAGATGTTCACCTATAATGTGTTATTTTCTCTTTGCCTAAATTAGGATGGAGACCAAAGAGCGGGGCGCCCGGCTGAAGCTAAAMGCAGTGTGTTTTTCAGCTCCCTTCTCCTAAACTTTGGAAAGTTTCTACTTTTAATCATCATTGTTCCCCCCTTCCTAAATTACGCATCTCTGCAGGGAGAAGGACGGATGCTTTTTCCAACAGGTTGTCTTGTCAAAGTTTGTGAAATACATTTGTTTTGACAGTTTCATTTGGTGTTAATTTTACTAAATAGATTTGGGTTTTGATGTATCGAATCAATATTGTTTTTCTATTTTTCATTCAGATGGACAGCTTGTTGATATTGGTTTGGGTCAGAARATGCATCTTCTGTGTAAAGGACAAGGAAAACCAGTTGGTAATAAACACTCCACTAGTTTAACTTGTTTGTGTTGGTAAATAAAGTGTTAACTAGTCTGCTTTTCTTTAGTTATACTGGATGCACCGACTGGAATGTCAGCAGATATTTGGTTTCATGTCCAAAACAAAGTTTCCTCTTTGACAAAGGTGGGAGTTGAACATGCTTTATTTTGCACAACATTTTATAAACACGTGTCCTAAAACTCAGAAAAGGGAGATTTCTGTAAGTTAGCAGTGAAACGGGTGTGAGGTAAACTGGTGACCCCTGAGCCACTGTGGCCGTGTTGATTGATGCTTGTTGTTGTCGGGGTCGTGCAGACGCACTCCCCGCAGCAGGCCTGTCACATCTTCTTTGCTCAACATAACTCAGCTCAGCAGAAGTTGTGCCCCATGTTGGAAATCGTTGAGTCAAATTAGGTCACRTGCTTTGGAACAACTAAACTCCCGAAGCATAACAAGAACAACTTGGCCAGTTTGCATTTTTGAAGTCTTTTGAAGAGTGAGGCTTTGAAATTTTAATGAAATGTTTTTTTAATTTAATTTAATTTTTTTGCACAAATATATGCTGTTAGTTATAAAAAAATGACCCGAGTTGTCCCTGTTTCAGGTTTGTACCTATGACAGAATGGGACTGGGCTTCAGCAAGCGGCTGATGCAGAATGAAACAACAGGAACAGAGAAAGTCTGGGGCATGTCTACAACCGGACGGTGGGTATAATCTTTTGGATTATCTGTTTTATTATCATGAGTTTGTTTCTGAATAAGTGAGTGGGTTGATTCTCACTGTCRGTGTGGAGAGAGACCACTATTCTCTAGAGCAGTATTTCCCAAAGTTGGGGTCGGGACCCAAAGTGGCGTCCCGAAACATCAAGGTGGGGTCCTGAAAATATTTTCGGAAATAGTTACATTTTTGTCTTAGTTGTTACAAAGGAGTGAGGTTAGTGTATTTAAAATGGATAAATGTAGTATAAAAATATTGTTACTATGCCCATGTTTTGTTGACCTGATACAAATGTTTATCATCCAAAAATATCTGGTGGCACAGGTCTCTGCTACTGTTATTTTGTGGGTCAAAAGCTGGAAAGTTTKGGAACCACTGCACTTTGGTTCCCAAAGTTGGGCTTGGGACCCAATTATGGGTCATGAAGYACCTTGGATAATCTCCAGAAATCAATTTAAAGGGTAATAAAATAATTGCTGATGTAATATTTTCCCTATATCTATTACAAAAACACACAAAAAAGTAGAAATAAGTATTTGTATTTGTGTACAAGCTGTTTAGATTGTCAAAAAGCCTGTGTTTTTAGGGTTATTAACAAAGTTCGTGTCAGACCAGTAATATTTGGGGTCACAAGTTTTTGCCATGGATATTTTTTGGGTCAKAAGATAAAAGGTTTGGGAACCACTGCTCTAGAGCATCGCTTACAGTTGTGTTCAAAATATTAGCAGTTTGTTTAAAATTGTGAATAAAACTCAAAATCCTTTTAATAATTTGTATTTTAATGCCTCAGGGAACAGTGCACATTTTATTAAAAATCAAACCGTGAGGAAATATGCATCAATTTTTAAATCCCTTTACATAAAATGAAGAAAATGTTCAAAAATAAAGCAGCATCTGCGTTTTTCTTTACTCACTCAAATATTTACTGTATAAATTGGAAAAAATCTTTATGATTTATCATTCCTGTGCATCACTAAACTAATATGTGACACATCACATCAAACCAAGGATTAGGTCAAATGTGGTCAGAATGACCTCAGCACATTTTCAGATTCCTGCATTTGAAGCTACGTTTTGAGACTTGGATCATCCTGATGTCATGGGCAGTTCCAGATATATGCATTTATTTGTCTTGTTAATGACAATGAAACTTTAATATTTGCTCTGAATGCTATTTTAGGTTATTCTAATTAGGAATTTTTGATATCCCTTTAAGATAAGATAAGATAAAATAAGATAAGATAAAATAAAACTATTAATCCCACAGTGTGGAAATTTGCACTTTACTGCAGCTCAGTACAGGAGAGGGTGAGAAGAAAGAAAGATAAATAAAAGAAAAACAAACAAACAAAAAAAAAACACTATACACATGTGATATACATATAATGTACATCACACTATACACATGTGATATACATATAATGTACATATACCAATGCACATATACACATAAACTGTATAGTACAGTAAATAAATAAATGAATGTGTATGAAGGTGCAAATTAAAGAGGAAATTTTAAAGAGGAAACCTATTTGTATAGTAAAATTTACCAGCTGGAAAAAGAAAAAGCTTTGCCACCACTCAGGGAAAAAAATCAACAATTTAAGGTGTTTTTGCTCAAAATGATTTTTTTTGTTGCTACTTCTCAAAAAAAGATAATAAAACAATTATTTAAAATTATATCCTGATGCATCTCAGTAATCCAGGTAGAAAAATCAAAAGAAAAAATGAGTAGTTCCTCTGTACGGGTTTTGTTTCATTAAAGAAGAACCTGTCCAAAGGACCTACTTATTTTTTTCTTTTTGTTTGTTTTATTTAAACTTATATTTCAAGTAATCCATTGATAATGCATTTATTCATTATATTTTGACTAAAAGCAATTGTTGTAAACCTTTTAAGCAATGCACTATGGTTACTTATATTTGCACATCCTGCTGTGTGTTCAATATGTTGGGTCAAATTTAGCTGTATAACCACTGTTTACTGAGAACTGTATCACATCTGTGTTGCATGGAATCAACCAGCTTCTGGCACGTCWAAGTTTGATTTCACAGTCTCCCATCCTGAGCAGCATGTTGGTCAGTGGAAAGAAACGACCTCCTTTGAACAGGAAGAAACCTCCAGCAGAAGCGAGCTCAGGATGGAAGGTCATCTGCCTCAGCCTGAATGAATCATCACAAGATTTTCAATAAAAATCCAAACTGGCCTTTGGGAAACCAAAACCAAAATTTGTTCATAGCAAATTTAGTTTTTGAGGAAACAAAATTGGAGAAACAAGTGAATCAAATGCTCTCACACTATTTTAAAGTTAGACCTTTGACGTTAACGTGTTATAATATTTGTTAAAAACTAGTTTTTAAATAATTTTCTGTTTAAAATGTTGATAATTTCCAGTTTAACTTTTTTATATTCATTTTAAACTTGTTTTCAGTTTTTCTTACCTTTGGGATGTTTATGCTGCCACCATCAACACTGGTGAGTTTTAGTTTTTCAGGGAAGAGAAACAAAAKAACAACTTGTTTATAATCTGCTTGCAGATGTGTTTTATGCTGAGCACATCGCTCAGCTCTGTCCTGCCCCGATCCGCCTCCAGATCAGATTATAATCTTCCCGTTTCCGGCATCCCAACACATTTGTCCTGCATTTAATCTGCCTAAGACATGAGCAGGCGTGGTTCACAGACAGTGTCTCGTTACCTTGGCATGTGGCCAAGGTAGGGCTCGTTTGCCTGTCTGAGATGAAAGCAATCAATTTCCCAGAATGCAATATGTTTGATGACCGCCAAACCTTAACCCTGAGAGTCTTGTGAAATCTCCTCATTCCAGTTTGACACTTCAGGTTTGATATTTATTAGCACAACAAACCCAGAACAGCAGATGGCTGTTTGAGCAGAGCTGCTGCCCCCTCGTCTAATGATCATGATGATGATGATGATGATGATGATGATGATGATGATGATGCCCCCCCACCACAAATGATTTAAGTTTGTTGGGGATTTTCTGTTTGTGTTTAGCGCTGGAAAGAAGCCAAGAGTCCAGTCTTTCTGCTGCTGTTTGGGTTTTAGCACCACTGTCAAAACCTGTCAATAAGCATATTCTGAATAGGAGGGATTATCTTTGGCTCGTTATGTTCATCTTTCATGTTGGAGGTCCCAGTGCCACCTGGCTGCATGCAGAAACCTCCTGACCCAGTTTGCAGCCCGTCCTGGTTTTGCGCAGGGACTGATGAGTGATGCTGTCTTGCAGGATGGTGGATGATCTGCACCGACTCCTGCAGGCTGCAGGGATCGCCGCGCCCTTCATCCTAGTTGGCTCTGAGCTCGGAGCGTTCAATGCCAGGTTCTACAGCCACATTCATGATGTGTAAGTACTCTGTCATGTAAGAAAAGTTAAGGTTTTAGATCAAGAGTATATTACTTTTTATAAGATGTGAATAATTAGATTTTTATACTGCCTTAGGAAATATTTTAGTGTGTGGAGAAGAAAGTATTTGCATGAGGTTAATAAAGACAGATGGGATCAGAGTCTATGCTTCATGAATTAGAAACAAATTTGAAAATGGGGGGTATTATGTATTTCTCAGGCACATAGTTCAACTCTATACCACAATCAAGTAATTATGTTACCTTCAGTTGTTATGAAATTCTGTATCAAAACTAGCTTATCCAAACACATTGAAATTGGCCTCTGTCCCTTTAAGAACCTCCTACCATTTTAAACACTCCCACTGGGGCTCAGCGACTCTTGGTGATTACTGGTTTAATGCTGGTGTTGTACGAAATTCAGTTCCCCTGTGAAAATCTGTTTCCCCGTGTGGGAAGCGCCTCCCTCATAGGATTGGTCTGACGTTATGCCTGGACCAGTGATTCTCTCTAAGGTTAACCACTAGGGGGAACAGATTTTCACAGGGGAACTGAAATTCGCACAACACCGGTAGGGCTGGGCGATATGGCCTAAAAATAATCTCCATTTTTTTCATCCCAAATTCGATTTTCGATTTTCGATTTTAATCGATTTGCATCGTTCCTTTGTTTTCTTAAACACAAATTACAGAAAATATTTTTTAAAAACTCTCTTTTATTTGATCCATCCCTTCTGGGAGTTGACCTTAATTCAAAGTTCAACTAAATACAAGCTATAAATCATGCTAGTAAAACAACATGGCAGGTCCCACYATTGTAAACAATGAAAATATAAATAAAATATTTGCAGCTTCAAAGCTAGTTTGAAAATTAGTGTAAACAAAATTAACAGTCCTGTTTAAAATATACATTCAAGCAAAGTCAGTAAGTACATTCTTGATGTCTTTTTTTTTTCCCCACACGTTTTTGGCAAGGAACATTAGCCTGTCTACTGCATCTTCATGCATACCCTGTGGCTTAAACAGAAAATACAAATTACAGAAAATAAACTCAAAAACTTTCTCTATTTGAATCATCCTTCAGGGAGTTGATTTGAACTCAAAGTCCAACTGTGCAAATGGTCTAATAGTGTTTGTTTAGTATTGGGCATAAGGTCACTGTGGTTAGTCTTCGCATGGGTTCTAAGGGGGGAAATAAAGTTGTATCGAGGGGGTTTTAAGGTCAAGTGAGGGGTTGGTTAAACTGTATCATTTTCTGCCGTGAACCTCACCTAGTTGGGGACTCCGTTATTASCTGATGAGGGGGCAGACCTAGCTCAGCCTGTACTTCAGCCATCTCTCTTCTTTTTTTCCAACTATAGGAAAAAGCAGCAGCAGCAGTAGCCTTTTTACAAACCCCGATGGCACGTTCAATCCGTGGGTCCTTCACTTTCTGTAAAATAATGAAAACATAAATGGATCAGTTTTACTGTAATAATGAGATACATTAAACATCTTAAAAAAAAAAAAAAAACCCAGAAAAAAAATTAAGAATTAAAATTTTCAAATTTAATTGATTCATTTATTTTCCAGATTTCAACATTTTACAACTGTAGCCACATACAGACACACAGACCATAGACTGGTCTGACATCAGCTGCACTTTGTGTAAATACTGTAACAGTTTATCAAATTTTTAAGGTGTTTTATATTTTTAATGTTGTCCTCTGATGATGATATTCTTTTAGTGTTTTTAATTTCTGTCTGCATTTCTAGAGTGCGTTCTGAATCTCAACAAAAAATTAATTATTAATGATTCTTAACATACTCACTCACGTTACATAGACCCTCATGATGAGTGCAAATATTATAAAAAAGACAATAAACAGATTAGATTCTTACCTATGGCATTATGTAGTTTATGACCAAAGCACTGGAGGTTTGGCCACCTGATGTCTTTCAGAGCTTTAATGATGTTTGTGCCGCTGTCTGTTGTCATACAGACGAGTCGGTCTTCAGGAAGGTTCCAGGAGTTCAGAGCTTCTTTTAATCCCTCTGCGATTACTTCACTTTTGTGATCATCAGGGAAGTAAGCCGTTTGCAGACAAATACTTTGTAGAGCCCAGCTTTTGTCAACAAAATGCACGTTAAATTCATATACGGCTCCATTGTTCGACTGGACCATAAGTCCGTTGTTGCAGAAAAAAAACGCACATCCTCCAGCACGTTCGATATCTTTTCACGCGTGTTGTTTGTTGTAAAGGTGTGGCAAGGAAACTTTGGTGAAATATTTGCGGCTAGGTAGCACATACCTCGCGTCCAAAGTTTTCAGCAACTGAATAAAGCCGGGTTTTTCCATTGTATAAATAGGCACCATATCTTTTGCGATGTAAAACGTGATGGCATCTGTGATGGCTTTCCACCAGGCACTCGTCTTTTTCTAGGGAATGCAGTTTGAAAATGATTCCCCCAAGGTAGCTTGTCTTTTGGCGGTGCTGCTTTTTGGGCTGCTGCTAGCTTGAGTTTGTCATAAAGAGCAGCTTTTCTCCCACTCCACAGAGTGCCTCTGTTTCAGGTGTTGAAACAAGTTTGTCATACTCCAGCTTTTGGTAGCAACAGCCTTCAAACAGATTTTGCAGCGAGCTATTTGTTGCTCTGAGTCCACGGTTACGAAACCGAACCAGTTCCAGATAACTAAAGACACAGTGCCTTTTTTGGGAAGTAGTTCCTCTTTGCTAGTGTCCATATTGTCTGCGTCTTGAGGGACGGGACAGCCGGGGTGAAACCTAACTACAGACCTCCGAACTACGGAAGCCCCAAAGAGTGCACTCGAGGGGGGGGATCCGGATTTCCCCCAAATTAAATCGTTATACACAGCAAATTCGAATTAATCGATAAAATCGATTTATCGCCCAGCCCTAGCTTCCGGTTACAACTGTTCCATTCTGGAAGCAAAATGCAGCGTCCGAGGGCTTTCAGCGAACACGCCCACGAGTATCAGACCAATCACACAACACAAACATAGWGAGCGTGTGAGAAACTATTCGGCCAAGGCCTTGTGCCAGGAAGGGGAGGTCCTGTCGGCTCTCCGAACCAAGTGATGCAAATTTTGTCATTCAACTGTGACAATGAGCTGATTTTGACAGTTCGGAGGGAGTATGTAGAGGCCTTAAGGGCGGGTCCAGTAGTTCTTCTGTTGCAGTTTGGGGGAAATCCTCTCCTGGTTCTGCTGCAGGCATCTCCTGAGTCATCTGGACTCTGTGTTCCATCCTTTTGTCAACAAACTGTAGTTGACCTCCAAATTATGGCCTTATCAGCTAATGTTTACATTCTAATCTCCTGTATGTGCCAGAGGCTTGCGGTGTGAGATTTATTCAATAAAACATGTTATTAGTAAAAAGAAGAACTGCACTCCAGTATTATGACTCAATCCATCTGAACAGGTGTTTGCTTTTTTAGAAAAGATTGAATTTGTTGATAAAGTCTAGAGTTTTCAGCACAGAATTTCTTAAGCCACTTACAGTATTTAACCTCAGTAGTCTTTTTCATCATCCTTTTTTTCATCGACTGCCCTGCTGATGAATGTCTCCATTTCGAGATTTTGAACTTTGTTCAACAGATGATTGAAATCCTTTTTTATGATTTCTGATTATAGTTTCATGACGTCATCAGCTCCTACATGGATGGTGGGCTTCTTCACTGTCAGACACTCAGCTGTGATCTCCAGTATCTTCACTGTGAGATCAGACACCATATTATCAGCAAAGCTAAGAAACTTGGGCTGCAGAAGTGTTTAATCTCACCAGCAGCTCCATCAGATTAAACCAGCATTTCTAGGCTTGTGGCGTCTCTTTGCAAACTTGTTTTGGAGAAAGCCGTTTAGGGTGGAGTCTTGCCTTAGATCTCTCACTGGGGTTAGAAAATGAGCTTTCTGACTCATATTTCTTGAAAGGGTTTGCATCTATTTTGCAGAAAGATTACTGTGTCTTCCACTGGCTCATTATCTCTGTTTTGATAACAGTCTGCTGCTGTCTTCTCCTCAGCGCTGGGTAGAAGTTTCTCTGTAGCTCCAGCCATTCTAATTCATCCAGATGCTGCGTTCTCCCTGAGAGTCATCTTGTACCAGAGGTATTATTTGGTTTTGCGCTGTGAGAGTTCCAGGAAGGCCTGCTCTTAATAGTATTTCATGTTTAATCTTAAAGGGCCAATATTATGTGTTTCTCAGGCATACATTTAAATAGTATACCATAATAAAGTTTCTATGTCACCTTTAGTTGTTATTAAAATGCTGTTTTATGCTTAAATAGAAAATAAACTTATCTTCTCATCACTTCCTCTTCTAAACGCTTTGAAATTGGCCTCTGTCTCTTTAAGAACCTCCTTCCGCTTCTGCCCCGTCAATTTCGGTCGGGGCAGGGGGAGTGTTGCGCACGTGCGGGGATGGGTTGTTTCGCGCATTCGCTATGATGCAGTTTACTTGGCATCTGAAAATACATTTCCTCAAAAGTATTTTGAATCTGACAAGAGCTTTACTGAGTGAGAAGTAGTGGATCTCAGTAGACAGCTTAAGTTTCACTTTCACTTTTACTCTATTACTGCCGAGAGTCTGCAGGAGTCATGAGCGGGGTGTGTGGGGTGGGGGTGGAGGTGGGTGCGCTCTGCCATGAGGAAGTTCGGCTTAAAGACACATCCCATGGGCGTTTCTGGCCCCCAAAGACGTTTCTGGTCCCCACCTGTCGTTTTGCTCCTCAGCATGGCTGCCTAAAAACGCTGCAGGATTTCTCAAACATGCATGAATGAGTCAAAGCAAGGCTTTGGGCATGTTTTTTATGAGAGTGTAACATTATAACATGATATAAAACTCAAAAAAGTTGATTTTACATGATATTTCCCCTTTAACATAATTCAAAGAAAAAGTAAGCACCATGAGTGAAAACTATCTGCACTACAGCCCTTTATAGAGTCATTGGGCCAACAGATAGAATGTCTGTAAGTGGAACTCTAATGCTTCTACCCTGGACAACAGGAGATTATAACCAGCTGCTCGCAGGTCAAATCAAATGGCCATTATTGGCCCACGGTTCTCACTTTAGGCACCTCTGCATTAAACATTTCTTTGTTTTTTTTCTGTTTGTTTGAATTTGTTTTTATTTTTATTATTTACCCTTGATAGGTTTTCTGGATTTGAATTTTAAACTACAAAACAGAAAAATCAACATAGAAGACACCCCTGAATTCATAAACTGTTAATGACCTTAAGCTTGAAGCAAACATTTTAGTCTCTGTTTTTGTCTGCCTGTCTTATTAAAAGTGCTGTCAGGGAGTGAGAGACACAGCTGGAGGTAGACTGAATTAATCAGAAGATATTTGCCATTTGCATGCAGTATTTAGTATAGTATAAGTATTAATATTTCAAATGAAAGTAGGCTCATTAGGTTATGTCAGACAAAACCAAAGTGAAGTGCAAAAAGTTGCATGTATAAAATAACATTTTGCAGCAACGATAAAAGCAAGTATTAGCTGCTGTCTGTTCCCAAATCTCTGATATTTTATTTAGTCTTTAGTTTCTGTGAAAGTCAGCAAATTGCAGAACATCGATCCCATATTTTGTCTCTTCAGTTACAGGACCATTTAGTCTGGAGATGTTTTTTTTTCACCATCATCACAATTTTACACCAGAATACTGACTCCTTCAACAAATTTAGTCTTTCTGCAGCTGTGGTATATTCCGGTAATGATGGTGTTGTAATTTTTATCACCATTACAGGAATATACATTTATTACTGTTGTTTCCAACAATTTTTTTAACAAATAATAAAAATATCAATTTATTATCTATACCAGTGGCATGGTAGCTCTATTGGTAGAGCTGACCAGGATTTGATCCAGCGATCTTCTTGCTGAGAGGCCAACTGAGTCACTGTGCCGCCCATATAATAAAAATAAGAAATCTCAAAATGTCATTTTCTACAGCAATTTTCCAGATTCACATTTTGTGTAATGATGGAGAGCTAATCTGGAATATTTGATCCAAAGCTCACCAGCTATATGATTAACATATTATATGTCATCTGCACCAGTCAAAAAATTAAGGGTTTTATTTGATATAATGTTTTTGCTGTTGATGGAAAAAATGTGAAAGTGGTGTACTGATGACATTTTTTCAAATGAAAATGTCACCTCTGTGTCTTGTGTGCGTGTGTGTGTTATGCAGTACAGATCTGCAGAATGACAGGAAGTATGATGATCTCACACTCATATAACGTTGTTTAGGAGGGTAAAGTGGATTAATCTCATCAGGAAGACTTCCTTAATCTAACTGTGTGTCCTTTTGTCCTCAGGCTGGTGTCAGACCTGGTGCTGATCGATCCCATTCCAGAGACCATTTTTGAAGACGATCAGTGGAAGGAGTACTGGTGAGTTTTTATTTAAGACTCTTGAATGAAAGAAAAATGTTAAAAACAAGCTTTGGAAGCAAAGCAGATGAACAGAGTGGAGGAAATAGTTGCAAAAGTTGTGAAATAGAAAGGAAGTAGTGCAAGTGGGAAAAGTCTATTTCATGAGTCCTAACTGATCATTTTATTTCTTTTAACTTTAATAGCAAARCCATTTGATTATCTTTGATGGGTGGGGCTTATTATCACTATTAATTGGAGCTCAGACTGTATTTTACTGGCTGGGAAGAGAGAGAGGTGAGCAGGACTGAGTTAGAAAAAGTGCAATAATGCTTCTTTATTTCCACAGTCAAGATGTGTGAAGTGTTGCTCAGTGTTAGAGCTCATTTTTCATTATCCAACAATTATCATACATAACTAAGTGAAGTGTTGATAACTGAAAGTGCAGAGGAGGCCTGTTGATAAAAATGTCACGCGACGGAACATTAACAGTATTTTCAGTTGTTAGGAAGTACAGCTTGTTGTGGTGATTAATAGTTACACCACTCAAGATGTTTCTGATCATAATGTGACAAACCACTACAAGGTTTTAGATGGCTTTAACAGCATAGCAGTGATGATGAAATAAACCTCTTGGTTATATTTTTGAAAGTTTTTCTGAGTTTCTACCTATTATTTGTCTTAAAGGCACAGTGTGTAGGATTTGTTGTTTTCAGCGACGTCTAGTGGTTGAGTGGTTGAATC
>NW_013952563.1:760109-762432 GCF_001266775.1 Austrofundulus limnaeus | reverse complement strand
AGCTGGTTAGAGTGTGGCACCAGGTGTCTTCAATATTGAATCTTTTCACAATATTCTAAGTTTCTGAGATTCTAAATTTGGGGTTTTCATTAGTTTTCAGTTATAATAATCAAAATTTAAAGAAATAAACATTTTAAATATATCGGTCTTTGTGTAATAAATAAATATAATATACAAGTTTCACTTTATGAATGGAATTACTGAAATAAATCAACTTTTTCATGATATTCTAATTTTATGACCAGCACCTGTATGTTAGAGGTCCATAATTAGCCTATATAACTAATAAAAATATGAAAATTTATCCCACCTCTAAGGTTCAGAATAGCTTCCAAAAATACTACTTGCCCACCGGGGCTGTTTTTTGTGAAATATTCATATTCATGAACTCTGTTTTACTCCTGGTCCCAGAAGGGGCTAAAAGACCAAGAAAAATGTTTCTGCAGCTAAAACACCCATAAAATACTAGTAGGATGTATCAATGTTGGGTACCTCTAAAGTTCAATATGCTGGCACATGCAACATTGTCTTCTACTTTGCATTGTCAAAGAAATCACTGGCAAAAAGTTAATGGATGTCAGCTCTTACAGAAAAAAATATAATAAGTGGTAAAACCATAATAATGGAGTCATACCCATGAGGAAGTTGCACGTTCACAMACCAATATTAGCCTGCAGCTTATATAAGCATGAGTCAAGCCAGATAAGAAATGGATCCCAGGAAATGGCCTAATTTGTACGTGACTCAAAGTGGAGCAGTACCATTTATCAGGGGTATGTGTCCAATTATCTTCTGATTAATAGGCATTCATTTAAAAGCCTACATGACAGTGCAGCCACAATCCAATTACTCCATAGAGAGAAGCAATGCAGAAATGAAATGAACCAAAGACTCAAATTTAGTTAGTAAAAAAAAATCAATGCTGGATTTACACAGTGGGTATCAATACAGGTTAGAGAAGTAGTTATAAAATACTGTGTACAGTATAGAAATGCATCTCTGTTTAAATTCTTCAACTTTTCCTCCTTTTGTTCAGCAAAGTTTGCAAACAGATGTGCACTCCTCATTCTTAGGTTCTRTGTTTATTAGCTGTCAAAGGTCTTACACCATTTGGTACATGACATAAGTCATGCGGAGGGAGATAGGCTGCACCTGAGCAGGATTGTAGGACTGTCAGCTTTGCTGTGGGACTGAAGGATTTAGACATCAAAGACCAGCTCATTAACAGAGGCTCACTTCCAAAATTAGTTCTGTTACATTCTGCAAAATGAATCACCACCATCTCCTGAGAAATGTGTGTGTGTGTGTGTGTATCTGTGTGCAGACATTTCTTGGATTGTGGTGTACAATCCCTTGGTTGTAAGGGGGTCATCTTTCTTATTTATGATTTTCCTGTGCAGACATTGCTGCATGTGTCTCAGCTGGGTGTAGCATCAGAGGTGCAGAGAAACCTAAGTGGCCGTTTAGAGAAATTGAAAATTGGGGGTTACTTGTTGCTGACTGTTTCTATTTCATCAAATGAGCAGACGTTGAGCACCTTCTTACTTTTAAGAAAGATGGAAATATTTTTAGATTTTAAAATTGATGCCTCATTTTGTATTTTTCAAATGTTTGATCATTGTAGGACTTCAAATCTGTTGTTCCTACAGTTGGGGTCAGAATCCTTGTGTGGGCCTTAAATGGATCCCGATTACTTGTAACTTTAGACTAGGGTTGGGCGATATTGGCAAAAAAAATTAATCACCATTAATTGTGGTTAGCCGATAACGATTAATTTGACGATTAATCCCCTGGAGTCCCTGGACACACTTATGTCCTAGTCACATGAACAATTTAGTGGAAAATATTTGCTCTTATAAAAATCTGTTTCAAATTGTCATAATTACAGACTTCTGACTATACATCAAATTTTAAATTGTGTTGATAGATAAATAACTTAGACTTATTTTTTTTAATGTTTGTAATACTTGAAGCAGAGAGGAGCACTGAGCAGACCGACAGGGGAAATATCCAGTCAATCTGCCTGGTGGCATTAATCGTATTAATCGTCAAGTGCCAAAAAATAATCGATTAATGTTTTTCTGACGATTAATTGCACACGATACGATTATGCCCAACCCTACATTAGACCTTATTTGATAAACATTTGCTTCAACTTTAATACAAAGACTGTGAAAATCCTGTAGAAAATCTCCATCTCCTGTAGATTATCCATAGATGAGTTGCAGAGGCAACAGGTCCAGGGGTCGGATTCATAAAACTGGCGTACGCACAATTTGAGCCCAGAAACTTGCGTATGCCACTTTTTACGCTAGGGTTGTGA
>NW_013952563.1:756343-759811 GCF_001266775.1 Austrofundulus limnaeus | reverse complement strand
GATAGATAAAGACATTACAGAAATTTTTTTTTATGTTTGTCGTATTTGAAGCGGAGAGGAGCACTGAGCAGACCGACAGGGGAAATATCCAGTCAATCGGCCTGGTGGCATTAATCGTATTAATTGTCAAGTGCCAAAAAATAATCGATTAATGTTTTTCTGACGATTAATTGCACACGATACGATTATGCCCAACCCTACATTAGACCTTATTTGATAAACATTTGCTTCAACTTTAATACAAAGACTGTGAAAATCCTGTAGAAAATCTCCATCTCCTGTAGATTATCCATAGACGTGTTGCAGAGGCAACAGGTCCAGGAGAGAAACCCAGACATTGCTCTCCCCAGCGAGATAAAACCAGGCATTCAGAATTGACTTTCAGACTTTGAACACAGAGATTTCTCCAGGTTCATAAACTGTCATTGTTATGATGACATTATGAACTGTAGATGATGGAATTTTGTCTTCAAACTTTATTCTGAGATTGTTTCACTATTYTTAGAAGTTTTCTTAGACTAGCAAACCTCTGCCTATCTTTACGTATGAGAGATTCAGCCTCTCTGAAACCCAGTTTTCTTACTGGCCAATTAACCAAATTTGTTGTAAATTTGATAAAATTCTGTCTGTTTTTTCCCCGTACTGTGACCTATTTTACAGCTTTTTGGTGCTACCATAAAATACTAAATTACCTTCATTTTTTCCTAACAACAGTCCAATTTCCTAATTTAAACATTTAAAATAATATTGTTTCATCATTAATAGAATAGGACTTTAGAAAATGTAAAGACTGTTGCGTTTTGTTTACATTTATGTTTTTCTAACTTTCTCAGAATTTGCTTGCAGAAGAAGATGTGATGTATTTAGGATATTTGAGATACTGCACACCCCTACAGCACCATTACAAATTAGGTGGTGGATTCTGCAAAATGACTTCCTCACTTTTCATTTCTATTGCTGCTCTGGACTCTGTCTTAAATACTGCCTGCTTCTGTTTGACCTCTCCATCACCCCAGCATTCACCCATAGGCTCTGGGACAGATTTTTTCACCACACTATAACCTAATGAGAAAATATGTTCACAGAAAAYTGAGCCTTTAGACACCAGATTCCATGTACAATATATTCATTAAATATGTAACATTCCTATATCTTAATGTAAAATTTGTCMACATCTCTACTACCACATCTTTAAWATGATGTAACAATTATGACATGAAACTTAGTTCATCACTTTAGTTTGTGTTTGGAAGAAAATATGAACTTGTATATTTATACACATTGGCAATCTCTAAGCATGAAATTAAAAAATATATTCACACAGTGGGGAATATTTGTTCAGAGAACGAAAAATGGTCTTTGCTAAGGGGATGGTTCTTAAACGTTAATGATTACTGATTTTAGTGTACTTTCTTAGTAGATTAAATGTACTGAAGAAATTTATTGGGGTTTGTTTATATACTGATCTTAATTACACTACACATGGAATAGTTTTATGATTAAGAGAACTGTAACAATTGTTAAATGTGACTATTTTGCTTAAATTAACTCTTGTTATATTAAATTGACTTCCGGATTTTCGGGGCCTGAACGTGGACCAATAAACTGCCTTCAGACCGGGCCGCTCAGTGTGGGTTGTCTGAACTCTTTCACATTCAATTTCACATTTTCGGTGTGGCTCAAGCACATAAAATGGGAAAGGAACATGCTTAACAATATTTTCTTTCAGTACCATCAGTGTGTTTAATGCAGCTCAGTTCTTAAAGAAACACACCAGAAGGTTTACTTATACTTTCACTTTGTGATATAGTTCATTTAAATGTTAATTATCACATCAGTGATGATCTGACTCTTTCAAAATKAAGCCCAAAGTGTCTGGGGTCAGGAAGGAATTGGAAGACTTTCAAGATAAGATTTCACTTTAATGTATGTACAGTATAATTAATGCTTTAATGATCATAAAATATATAGAAAGATAGTGTTTTCTTCTATTATAATAAAGTTGTAGATCATGAAATGTGAAAGGGTTAAACCCATAAATTTTAATCAAACAACCCAGATGAGATGCCAGTGATTAAATTCTCCCATGTAATGACAGTTGGAACCCATTTATTTCCTTACAGCTGACATTTAAGATGCTCCTTTTGTTGTGTGAGAGTTTACATTTGTGTTGTGCCAAGGTTGAAAAAATATTCTGGATACCTGGATGTCTAGCAATGAAATAAAGAATATCCCACACTATTACAGATAAACTGTTTGGGGAGGTGTGGCCTTAGCGTGCAAATACTGCTCACAAGTAGTGAATTTGACTGCCAGTCAGGGTAGGAGGGTTCCAAAAGACTGTTTACTGCTATCCAAAGAAAATTTGAGGAAAAATGTACAACATCAGAAAGAAAGAAAGAAAAAAACGTAATGTAATTCTACATTCATCATGAAATAAGTAAAAATGAAAATACTATTTTTGGACTATATTGCATAGCAACAATATACTAAATGCAGGTTTCATTTAGTGCTAGTTTACCAACCTAATATATCCACTAGTAGAATTAGGCCACTCTGATGGTGTTTTTTACAACTCATTTTAATCTACAACCAATATGAGTTTGACCCAAAGAGATACACTACACACTCATGTAATTATGTACATTTATAATGCATTTTATTGTTAATTTAGTGCAATATGTTTTGTTTGAATCAAAATTGATAAAAAAAAATACATAAAAAATTGCCACTTCGAAATTTTTATATGTTTTAGATAACAAGTGAGCGATTTATTTTCAGGAAAGGTCATTTATTTTCTCAAGGTCATGTGACCCAAAAGGTCAATTTCAAGGTCGTTGGAAAGATCAAACATTTATTAGACCCAACATGCTCAAATCAAAACTGTAAAAAAGCTTTATCAAATTGCCTTAATCATATCAAAATTGTGAAAATTTACCTAGTAGTTCCTGAGATAATTGGGGATGAATTTTTGTAGAAATTTTGAAGTTTTAGGGGGGCATATTTATGGTTATTTAATTGTGGGATGGTAGGAAATATAATTTCGATTGCTTGTATGTTGTAAACATGTGAAGGAATTGACAATAAATCTCAGTCAGTCAGTCAGTCAGTCAGTCAGTCAGTCAGTCAGTCAGTCAGTCAGTCAATCGATCAATTGATCAATCAATCAATCAATCAATCAATCAATCAATCAATCAATCAATCAATCAATCAATCGTATTTCTGGCTCTACAAGACTAACTGACCTAAAATTTGAGATATTATACTGTGAGATCCCAACTGACAARTATGCCAATTTTAATCAAACTCTGAGACAGCATATTTTGGGTGATTTGACACGGAATGACCCAATAATCCCTTCATATTAACTGTATAGCACCGTGGTGGAAGTATCATAATTTAGTCTTGGGAGTGGCTAGTTTGCTGTATTTGAATGTTTGAGAAACATAGTCCCTTCAGCGTGTCCTG
>NW_013952563.1:719969-754793 GCF_001266775.1 Austrofundulus limnaeus | reverse complement strand
TATGCCAATTTTAATCAAACTCTGAGACAGCATATTTTGGGTGATTTGACACGGAATGACCCAATAATCCCTTCATATTAACTGTATAGCACCGTGGTGGAAGTATCATAATTTAGTCTTGGGAGTGGCTAGTTTGCTGTATTTGAATGTTTGAGAAACATAGTCCCTTCAGCGTGTCCTGGGTCTTCCTCTGGGTCTCCTCCCAGTGGGACGTGCCCAAAACACCTGACCAGGGAGGTGTCCAGGAGGTATCCTAACCAGATGCCTGAGCCCCCTCAATGGGCTCCTCTTGATGTGGTGGAACAGTAGCTCTATTCTGAGGCTCTCCTGGATAACCGTGCTTCTCACCTTATGTCTAAAGGCCTCTGCATTCTCCATTTGAACTGCTGAAATCAATTCTCATTGTCACATTTCTTACAGTTGCATGACACAAATTGTGTCATTCTGTTCGCAGCTTCAAATTTGCTGCCCCTTCTTGTCACAACCCACTGGCCGAATTTTTTACCCCATCATAAGAACATACTGTATGATCGGTCAGAAGTTTGTAACCATGCTTTGTTTATGCTGAAAGCACTCAATCCTAAGACCACCAAAACAGATCCCCTCAACACCTTTGCTGATTCTAAAAATTCTGTCCATAAAGGTTATAAAGAGAAGGATTGACAAAGGGTGAGGGGCTGAGTCTAATTCTCACCGGAAACGAGCCTAACTTACTGCTGGCAATGCAGGCCAAATTCTGGCACCAGTTATACAGGGACCTAAAAGCCCGTATCAAAGGGTTTGGTACCGCATATTCCCGGAGTACCCCCCCCCCCCCCCCCCCCACGTACACAGTCAAACGCCTTCTCCAAGTCTACAAAAAATATGTAGACTGCTTGGGCGAAATCCCATGTACCCTCCAGGAGGGTTTAGAGCTGGTCTAGTGTTCTAGGACCAGGACAAAAACCACACTGTTCTCCCTGAATCTGAGATTTGACTATCCAGTAAACCCTCTTCTCTGGAACCCCGGATAGACCTTACCAGGGAGGCTTTGGAGTGTGATCCCCCTGTAGTTGGAACAAACTCCCTTTTTGAATAAAACCACACAGTCTTCCATTCCAGGGAAACTGCCCCCAATGATGGCATAGTCTCATCAACCAACACAATCCCACAACACCCAGAGGCTAAAGTTGGACAAAACGGCCATCTGTCTGAAAGCTAAGGTGGAATGAAATGTACTGTATATATACATACGTATATAGAGAGTATATACTGCATATTGTTTCTCTGCACTCTGGAAAATCCAAAATTTGCCAGAAAGAAGAAATGCATGGTATGATCATCCAAAATGGCCACAAAAAATTAATACATTAGTTGCCCTCATTTCACAGAACCCTCCTAGTGCTTTTAATACATTTAAAAGAAGGTTGACAATTTAAATGTTCCTGGAGGTGGTGTCCAAAAGGTTCTGTTTTACCAAAGATATAATAGTTACTCCCTATTCTTCAAAGTCCAGCATTCCTTGAAAGAATGCAGCTGAGGGAATAATATCCCCTTTGTGCCAAAGTTTTAGACTAAGATCAACAAATTATTGGAAATGACAACTTTACAGTCATTTCGGTCAAACCTTGTAAATGAGAAGAAAAGCTAGTCAAGATTGTTTTCTGGCTGTATTTGTGCATCCTTGTTTCAGGTTTGTGACTGCATGATCCATGTAATTATAATGTGCAGAGGTTCATTAGGTGACGAGCCTCACAGCGTTGGCTCAGTGGTTGTCTGTGTTTGGGCAGTAGAGGGATTGAGTTCTGAGTCTGAATTAAAAACGACACTTTCTAAACCATTTATCAGTGCAACTAATTAATCTGTTTTAAAGACATGCAAACAAGCACACACCCAGTCAGGATCACATAAACACTTGTATAAATTTTATATGCAGCTCACTATGTTTCTCACACAGCTCGATGCAGTTTGTAACGGACTGACATGTTTTGAGTCTTTTCTGGATGACAGGTACAGTCTGTCACTCTGACTGATGACTGTTCAGACGTCTGCGTTTCCTTAGCTTTATAATCCATTATTAAGATAAATAAATATTCCTGTTAATACTAGTTTAATATCTTATCTCTGGCTCTTTGTCTTTTTTTCCTTCCTGGGAAACAGTAGCCACCAGTTATGATACATCCACTCTCCCCCTTAGAGCCTGTTTGCTTTCAGTGCAAGCTTGTGTTCAGTAACCCACTGGAGCACAACCCTAAGCCCTCAAGGAATCCTTGGATGAGGTTGGCACCCATCAGCCGGTCACATGCTGATGGACGGGTGGAGGGAGAAGCAAAGGAAAAAAAGAAAAATGTTGAGGCAGCAAAAAGCTAAATAAAGCTTTAGTACAAAAGTATGTGTGGCAGTTGAACTTATTACTTACTTTAAAAATGTGATTCCATCCCGAACCAGCTGTTTAAATACATTTTTTTGGAAAATGTTTGCAGTTTTCAAATCAAGGCTGTATTCTAAATATAGAAATGTGTTACTGTAAGTGATGTGATAACTAGCGTCTGGTTTGAAACAAATTCCTCACATTTAATGTCTAATCCTTTTTGTTTTTTCAATTTTATTAGTGTGTGATTCATTATGATTCACCGTGGTTTTGTAATGGCTCCCAGTGCATTGGCCTCTTCTCTCAGTCCTCTCCTCTTTCAGCTACCATCCGATCTGCTCCCCCTCATCCTGGGAGACTCCGCCATAAGTCAGGAATGCCAATTAATTGTAATTGGATCCTCTGTAAGCGTAACTATTGCTCTTATGCTCCACTAATGAAGCAGGTCTTCTGCAGCCTGCGTGTACTTACCACTGTGTAAGCTATAGTATTGATGCTGGGAGGGAGGCTGGAGGATAAGGAACATTAGACCAACATCTGCTGCGGTGCAAGAGGGACACCTTGTGTTCAGCCTCAGAGTTGCACTTTGAACTTTAGTAGCACTCCTGTGCAAGATTCGATCGTCTGATTTAGCTCYCTCTAATGTGTCAGTTTTATGTTGTTTTGTTTGGTTTCTGTGAAGCAGTGACATTTTAGTCATTTATAGTCAGCCCAATTTCATTTTTCATGTCTTTTAAGTAGCACCTCTAGTAATTTTTAATTAGGAGGCCACTGAAAATCCAGGAGTTGCACCAAAACTGAAGCCTAAACAGAATTTCAGGAGATTTATATCTTATCATATTTAGGGTTTTTGACAAATTGATCAGTACAGGAGAGAGTCACCTTCTCGTATACATAGGTCTACTTTAGYTTTTATTTACAGTTCAATTTATTCAGCCCTGGTCTTTTTAGTATACAAAAAAGAAGAGTCAGGATTTGTTGAAAACCATAAATATAGCTTGAATAATAATGTTTGTATCTAATGTAACACACTCCTCCCCCATAAACACACAAATTTGAAAACTTGTTCTCATCTGAGATTTTCTTTTGAGGATAGTTTTGAAAATAGCTGCAGCGAATGAAACTGGCTTTGTCAATAAATTTATTTATTTATTCTCARTTTGTATTACCTTTTACAATAAAAACGTCACAACGTCCAAGAATTGAAGTGTCAAAATACAGCTCTAGTAGTAAATAATTTACAGAAATTAAACTGAGAAGAATCTGAGATGTTAGAGAAAATTTCTTGTGAAAGTTTCTAACAACAACACTGCGAGCCTCAGCAAAATCTGAAAACCCTCATGAACGTTTTGAAGTCTCCCTCATGAATGCTGTTCACCAACAGTGAGATACTACCTCAAGTATACACAGGCATGGCTGGTAGATATTCAACTTCTTTTTGTTCTCATCATGTGTTTAATGATAAAATGGGAGATGTGCTATTGGTAGAGACTGATGGAAATGGAACTGGAGGTGATCAGGTCCTCTGGTCCATATTACAACTATAGTTTGAAAAATGCAATTTCATATTTCATACAGCTTCACATCAGCAAATTTATTTTGTAAATACCAGGTCTGGACAATAATTCAATATTGCAATAGACTTGTGACTACTATCACTAGAAAACAATAGCAATATAAGTTGTGACAGACACATGAACAATATCAATGGAAAAATTGTCCAATAGAATTTYGACAATTTCACTGAACTCAGATCCAGAACCACACAGCATTTGGGGGATGTAGGCAGAGGAAAGGCTTTAGCTTCTCTACCTCTCACGGCCCAGCTAAGCAAGGTTGGTGACATCATCTCACTTACTCTTTGGTCAGCTAGCAACAACCTGTTGAGTAACATGCACAGTAGTAGTTTCACGTTTCGYCATMGTGCCTCAGARCTGCTTAAAAATAAAAATAAAAGCTGATGTGGASTGAAAAGAGAAAATGAGGCAACAGTTCAAGAGGAAACTGWGGTTAAAAGAGGAAAGGTCATGTCATCAGTTTGGCAGGATTAATTAGCTTTTTTTCTCTTGGTCATTTCAAATAGGTAAAAAAAATATAATCAATAATTGTTGATATCAACTGGTATGAAATGCTTATATCATGATACATTTTTTGGCCACGTCGCTCAGACCTAGTAAGTACCCTTATGTACAAAAACAGATAATTCATTTTTGTACCAAAATGATCCTACTAAAAACAGCTGTCTAATGTTTAACTGCATACCTTTAGTAACAAAATTTGTAAAACAAACAAACAAACAAAAAAATAATAATCAAAACATTATTTTGTTTATACTATAATCTAAGCTATGGATTGATGAATTGCTACCCTARTTAGTATCACAGGTGCCTTCCTGAGATATTCAAACTTTAAAAAGAGAGTCACTGGATAAGTTGTGGGATCCATGCCGGTGAGCAGAGAAAGCAAAGGTAGGAGCTGTCTGAGGTGCTCAGAAAGAAGRTTATAGATATCTACCGGTATGTTAAAGTTAAAGGCTACAAGACCATCTCCAACTGCTTCATCATCCTCTGACCACAGCTGCCAACATTATTAAAACACAAAAGTTTCATGAGACTGTAGCCAATCACCCAGGATGTGGAAGCAAGAGGAAATGTGACTTGATCAGATGAATAATGCAAATGGAAGGAAAACAACCAAGAAAACCATCGAAGATCATTCAAGCTGAACTCCAAGGTAAAGGTGCATCACTTTCTGATTACACCATTCATTGCATTTTGAATTACAATGGACTCCACGGAAGAAGACCCAGGAGGCTCCGCWATTGACAGAAATAAATAAAAAAATAAAAGCCAGACAGGAATTTACMAAAATGCATGTTGACAAGCCCTGAACATGTTTGGACTAATAGAAACTAGAACTTTTTGACTCCAGTCACATCACTTGTGTGTGTTTGTGTGTGTATTTCTTTATTATTGTGAAATGCTATCAGTATCATCACAAATAGCACAAGTATAGACTACTTAAAGAGAATAAAGAGACTGCTTTAACATTGTGTATCTATCCTTGAAAATTAAGAGTTTACATTCATAGTATTAGTAGTTCATTTGCAAAGGATTGATGAAGAGAATTGTTTTACTTTTTACTGCGGTAAACAAATATTACAGGAAATCTTTTAAATGAGCACAAATGAAATTTAGGTAAAATTCTTCTGACAGTTAGAAATAGCTTTATCCAAATCATAGACATTTATAATTCTTTAATAAATAACAATTTTTGATAATTTTGAGTTTATTCATTTCTTTAAAAAACAACATAAATTCTATATACAATTAAAATACTAATCACAAATTAAAGGCTGCAGAAGAAGAAAAATATCGTATATCTGCCCCTTTTCTCAAATATATAAATTCAAACAAAAATTAGTCTTCAAATAACAAAAACAAGTAACAAGAAAAAAGAAAAACAATCAAGGTTTAACACTTTCTTGTGCAATAATTTGTATAAATATACATTTTACCATTTCATATTTCTTCAACAGACTAACTTTTATCGTACTTTTATTAGTCTTATCCAAACTTAACAATAGTTTATTGTGTTTAAAACAAGTTTGTATTTGAACAAATTCTGTTTACATCATCTCTAACATCTGTTCAATATTTTTACCAAAACAAACAAAAAGTAGTATCATCTGCAAATAAAACACATTTAAGTCAGGTCCTCGCTCCTGTGGGGAGGGGAGAAAAAAGAGCCCGTCTGAAATGACCAAAATCAGTGAGGCATTTTGCTTTACATGACACATTTACCAARTMATTCACATGTAAAATAAATAACTTTAGTCCAAGTACAGAACCCTGTGGAACTCCACATGTCMTATTACSTAATTCAGATCTTACAYCATTAATTTGAACAAACTGTTTCCTATCTTTTYAAATAGCTATATACCCACTRTAGTGCTAACAACGAGACTTGAAGTAAAACACCATATCGTCTTCTTTTAGTRTCTCTTTCCTTTCTAAATTGTTCTTAAACCTTTTTTTAAACAAAACCTCTTTCTTTTGTGTAATAGAAGGTTGAGCCTCATGTATTAGCCCATGTTTAAGTGTTCTGTGCTCGTTGTAATAGTTGGCAGACGCTCATGTAATAGTTCATGTTTAGTGTGTGAGCAAGCTCTCAGGTAACAGAGGCCCTGCATATGGAAGGAGATGGTAATGAGGAAGAGGAGGAGGGGAGCCTTATCGCTATGGGGCCAAATTTCGACAGTGAATTGCGTAGTTGTAACAAAAGTAACAGAGCGTCCATTCAGCCTGCACTAATCCAGATGGGAAAGTCAAACAGCAGAAAGTCCGTGGCACAAACTCATTTCATCACTTTATTAATTTAGATATTGCTTCCTCGCTCCTGTGGGGAGGGAAAAAAAAGAGCCCCTCTGAAATGACCAACATCGGTGAGGCGTTTTGCTCTACATGGTTCCCCCACTTCGTCTCTTCCTGTTATCTGTTTAATTCATCCCACCAATCTTGGCTGTCTTTACCCACTAAATTTCCCTTTGACACGCATGCCTTGCTTCGCATAATCCTCACTCAGGGGCAGAATTAAAAATGGAAAAAAGAGGAGGGAATAGGACAGGTGGCTTGGAGAATCCTTGAAATAATGTTGAATGCCAGACTCAGGAATGATTTAACTAGATTGGAGGCAGGCGGCTGATAGAGAGAGAGTTTCCCCCTGCCCTTTATATTTTGGAAGCAAGTTGTTGGAAAAGGGTGACAGGTGGAAAATGTGCAGAGACCGAGAAGTCTCTTTAGAGTCAGGTCGGGGAGTCGGCTCTAAATTGTGGTACCGGAATGACTTCTGAGGGAAAACTGTGGCAGAGAAGATGAAAATGTCAAAACGTCACTCTCCAGAGGTCTGATACGAAAAGTTTTCTTCTGAAGACTGAGAACTAGAACTGCTCACTTGTTTCATTTTCCTTGCTGCCTGTATCTATTACTGGAACCATTTTTTTACCATGAATATTGCAGATATGTTATCTGCTGTCTGTGGCAGCAAAAYGCTCACTCTCCACGTCCCTTATCAGCTTTATCTGACCTATCAGTGATGTGCCGAAGCAGTACTTGATACATGTAGGTGCAGCTGTGTGTGTGGCAACATGTCGTATCAGCCAGAGGGTGGAAAGTGTTATTTTGCAGATGAAAAAGTGCACGTTTATGTTGCTGATTTGATATGAACCACATAAAAGCAAGAAAGAGAACCTGAAGCATTCCTRCTGGAAAATACCRTATTCATTCATGTATAATACGATCTYAAGTRTAATACRATCATCATTTTTTGAGCTTACAAAKCGTAAAAATCKAATTAAAAATAACCTGTGTATAATACTATCCCCCCACTTTATGAATTATTTTTAGGGTTAAATTTCTAGTATTATACATGAATAAATACAGTAGTTTTCTGTGGTGAACTGCACTGCTGGCTGCTGCTGGGATTTTGAACATCTGTTGTGCTGAAAGGTTAACTGGTGGATCATAAGATCAAGTGCTTGTGACATGCATATCTCTCAAACAAAAAGCCAAAGAAAGCATCTTTATATTTGGTGCGATGCACACAATTTTACTCATTTTGTCACATAACTGGCATATTTTCTTTTGAATTTGGCCAAAATGACACAGGAAGTGACATCAAAAGGGAACTCTCTGGGCTTTGTTTATTGAAACATTATTTGAACTCTAACTCTTCATCTCTCTGAGAGTGACTCAAAATAATCTAAAGTAACATCAGATTTTTCTCTACAGTCTGTTAGCCATTGTTGCACTGCTCTGTTCACATGCAGACATTCCTCCTTCACATTACTTTCCATGCAAATATCTTAACTGTTCATCTTAACGTTGTGAAGTTTTTTTCCAACATGTTATCAATGTTATCTTTCCAAAACTGCATTCATATTTATTACAAAAAAATTATGTCACAGGCACTTTAAAGGCCTGGAATTCCAATGCTTATCACTCGTCACCTTTTGTGGCAAAGTTTTTAGACTAAGACCATCATAGGCTGAGAGGATTGTGGTGTTTTTGGTCAAACTTTGTAATTGATGAATAAAATGTACTTGTATGGCACCTTTCTATCTGACCAGGATACTCAAACAGCTTTACACTACAATCTGTGCCCTCATCCACTATACCCTTTCACACTGCACTCTGTCTCTCTACAAAGCTAATCTAGATACATCATTCTAYGGAGACTAGTCAGTCCTTAGAATCACAATCATACACTGATGGGACACACATCAGAGGCAGCGGGGTTCAGTGTTTTCAGTGGAACTCATCAACCTGTAACTGAATAGCATTGGAATCGAACCCCCAACACTATCATTGGAGAACAACACTTAGTTAGATTTCAGGAGATGTTAGCACAAGTGYGGAATGGTGTCAAACTTTAACTCAGTGTCTAAAAATTTGATTATAGTTATAGCTTTTATATATTATAGCTATATTTGCATCGACTAAGGCTGATTAGCTGTGGTGACGATTTCGAATTGGGGCAACTCCCAAAATAAATTAATAAAAGTTAATCAGTTGTAGCTGTACATCCAGTGCTTAGTTTCTTGRAAGTTTTAATATTCAATGAGATACAGTACATTGATAAAAGACAAACAGTGCTGATTGTATCAGTTCATCCCAAAGTTTTAGGCAAGGTTGTTGAGCAACATGTAGCCCTCAGAACACATGTTGTGACTTACTGTCAGCTAAAACTAGATCCAATATTAGCTGTAGAAYGGAATGAGTTGTAGCCCTTTTTTGTGTTTGCAAAGGCTGCTTTGCTGGGGCGGCCATCTTGAATTGGATTGCCTACAGAAGTTGGTGAATTTTGAATGTTCATTCTATGATTACTTTCTGAGAATTTCATTGGCATTATTTCCTGTAGTTTACGAGATATTGTACAAACACTAAAGACGAACAGCCATTTKCTGGTGGATTTTAACTTGTAGGTTTCAAAAGTGATTTCTGATTGATAGTGTTTTTTTACATGAAACAGCTGGAAGTTGAAAGAAYATAAATTTGTTGCTCAGATTAGGATGGATCTGTGACGATGAGGCTCTCRGTGTTCATGGAGCTCAGATCTACCGTGTGGCGGCTGCGCAGCGGATTGGACTGCGCAGTACGGCCGTGTCAGCAGCAGGAGTGTGGTCCTATTGATTGGGCTCTACAGGCTGAGACCAGCCAATTCAGAGCACCAGTGAGCCGARACCGATTGGGCCTCCTGAGTTACAAAATCCCACTGCTCTTCTTCTCTTCTCTGCCAAAAAATTTAAAAATAATAAAGCAAGTATTCATCAAAATATAGGCATTTTTATTATAAGAAACTTTAAAGTTTTTGTCTTGAAAAAAACAAATATATTGTAAAGGACTTATCTTTGCTGCTATTTGGTTTGATATAAACAAAAACAACTAGACTGAATATTTTGATGCTCAGAAATCAGAGCTGGTTATTAGGATCAAGATACATTTAAGATTGATGTAATTTGAATGACGTTGCTGCTGGGGGTATTCTTTTAGTTCTGTGATCTACCTTTCATAATGTTTTTGTTCATCTCTCTGTGTTTGTTATTCTTTAAGTATGTGACCTGGCTTTTGTTACCTTTAGGACTTTTTCTAGGATAAATCTAGTCAAGACCAATAGTCCTCATGGGGACCTAAGCCTGGTCCTACGTTGGGGGACAGAATTTTGGGTTAGGTTTAGGGTGATGTGAGGATGAGGCCATGAGTAATGACAAATTATGAGTAGAAATACAGCATTGTGTGTGTATGTGTGTGTGTGTGTGTGTGTGTATACATGGATACATGTTTTTGATACCTGGTGTGGACAATTTTTCCAGCACACACAGCCTTGATTGTTCCTTGTGGGGACAAAAGCTTTAAGGCTGGTTTTGGGTGGGGGGTTATGGTTAGGCATGTATTGTGGTGGTTAGGGTTAGGGCAAGGGATCATGATCCTAGATGGCCGCCACAGCAAAGGGGTCTTGRCAAACACAAAAATGGCTACACTTTATTGAATTACACAAATACCGAGCTGACATTTGTTGTGGTAGTACAGGGGTGAGCAATCCTGGTCCTTGAGGGCTGCAGCCCTGGATGTTTTACTTGTTTCTCTGCTTCAWCACACCTGRTTTGAATGAATGGGTGATTATCAGGCTTTTGCATAACTTGGAAAAGGTTATTCATTGACTGAATYGGGTGTGTTGGAGCAGGCAAAAAAGTAAAACATGCAGGGCTGCGATATCAAGGACTAGGATTGCCCACCTCTGTGGTAATAGCTGACGGTCAGTTACAAATAATATTGCATAAAATTGYCTATTTGCCTCATATAAATTTGCCTCATTACACTGCCAGGCCAAAAAAACGTTGACACCAAAAATAAGGTCACACACTCTAATATTTGGTTGGACCACCTTTAGCTTTGATTACTGCACACATTCTCKGTGGCATTGTTTGGATAAGCTTCTKCAGTGTCACAAGATKTATTTCCATCCAGTGTTGCGTTAATTTTTCACCCAAGATCTTGCATTGATGATGRTAGAGTCTGAACTTCTCCAGCACATCCCAGARATCCTCACTGGACTTTGTGGAGTCAATCCATGTGTGAAAATGATGTCTCATGCTCCCTGAAGCACTCTTTCACAATAAGAGCCCCATGAATCCTGGCATTGTCATCTTGGAATATGGCCRTGCCATCAGGGAAGAAAAAGTCCATTGATGGAATGACCTGGTCATTCAGTATATTCAGGTAGTCAGCTGACCTCATTCTTTGACCCACGCAGTAATTATCCAWTAGGAGGCTCGTACCTATTTGCTTAGTTAAATCCAGGTGGCGACTTTTATTTTTTTTGGTCAGGCAGTGTATTATTACCTTATTTTCATGGTTTGACCAAAAATGACACCATCATTTCTCAACATGGGATGATTGTAATTTTACATACAATTTGTTATACTTACTTAAATTTGAGTGTGGAAATGCAAAAAAAAACAACAACAAAAAAACCAAACAAAACAAAAATGTCTTCAGCAAATACAGAATGCATCTGTCATAAGAATAATCAGACATCAGACATACATAAGCAACAATATGTTGTTCATCAAATAAAGTATGTGGACATAGAAAGCAATCAGATGGACAGAAGCATGTCTCTACATTATTATAAATGTATCCGTATTTACTGTCCTGCTTTGTTTCAGTGTGTCTTTTTGTATTTGTTTTCCAGGTATGGGAAGCTGCTGCAATTCCACCAAAGCCGGCAGTTTTCAGCAGCTACAGGACTGAGCCGCATCCTGATCATCCTGGGAGTCGAGCCGAAGCTAAAAGTCAAAAATGCCTCAGAGGAAGTGATCCAGCGCCAGGTCAGACTCGAGTCCACCWACATCCTACAACTATGAACACCCACATGAATAACTGTTCAGAAAATAACAAAGGAAAAGGTGTTGTTTTACTTTCTTTTATTAAAACTGCTCTATAAGGTCACAGGTGATTCAAGGTTAAATAGTGATCATTGTAAAAATAAAATATAAACACACTTGAGCTTAGATCAGGCAGTTTCTTTATGTGAAAGAAGCAGYGATACACTGATGACAGTTTAAATAACTGTTCTTCCATCTTTCCTGTGCAGCCACTGGATGGTGCTAGTGCAGGAATAATCCCGCCTGCTCCTCAGCAGAGATAGGAGTGGGTGATGATTGCAGAAGCGTTTGTCTCCATACCGTCAAAGGCGGTGAATTTGGCTCGATATGACAGCACACGTCAGTTTTTGAATAAATGAAAATGGAAGCCGTTTTCCGGGGCTGACGTGATGCAGCAGAAGCACTGTGTCTTCTGATGCCTGCTATATAGTAAAGCTCAGCCTTTTGACAGGTCATACAGTTTGTGAGGACACGGCTGTTAATAAAAGCTACAAGCTTTCTCCTGCATGTTGCAAATTAGTTTTTTTTCCCCTTTGCTTTTTATGTTTGCACAGGCCCATATTCAGATCTGCTGTGAATCACACTTACAGTTGGGACATTTTTGCTTGTCATGAAGTCCTGTAGTCATTATTCACTCTCTGCTGGAAACAACTATGGCAGAGAAGTTTTAATAGATTCTGATGATGGAAAAACAACCAGTATCTTTGAAACATGGCAATGTTTTTTTTCTCTGTACACACCTTAGTTTACCAGAAAAATAAACGCTTTTGTGTACATTCAGAGCAAATGCAGTAAAATTATAGCGGGGGAATTAATACTGTAATGGTTTTGCTACATGTCCAGGGTGTACCCCACCCCTTGCACAGTGACTTCTGGATATGGGCACCAGTGACCCTGAAAGGAAGAAGCAGGTATTGGATGAATTAATACAGTGCCCCCCCCACCCTTAAATACAATTAATTGTCGTTATTTATTTATTTATTTTCATTTTTGATTTGCTACTCCTCCATAGCTTTGGAAAAAAACTCATACAAAAAAGCAAACAAATTGTCTGTTCAGATGTCAGAAAAATCGACATGATTCACAGTAAAATTTTTGTTCAGACTGGTCTGAAACAATTGGACATTTAAATATATTTAATGGTTTTTATACAATCACTGTTTAGGTTTTATTATTTTTTGGAGATTTTACTACAAAATGTTCAACTTAGTGTACAGATGTTACACTCTAACTTTTGAGCTCCCCTTTATCCTTCAAACCTTACGCTTCTTATACAGTTTATACATCAAAACATAGCGTTTTTGTCTTCTTTCACGCAGCGTGTCTCACTGCTTAACAGTTTAAGGGTTTGAGACACTAGATGGTGACTCAAACTACAAAAACACAAATTTTCAAATTTACCCTCACTGTTTTTTTAAGTGTTAGCAACCAAGTGACCAGCGAGTCGTGCCTTGGTTTGCATGGACAATAATAGAAAATCTTGGCTTACTTTTGTACAAAACTGTATTCTAGTTTGTGTACATTGCTCACACACCCACCTTGGCAGATGCCCCCACATTTATGATTCCATCTACTGAAATACACTTTTTGAAATGAAGATAGTTAGATTTAAACACATTTTTAAAATAATTGTTAAACCAGGACAGTTTTTCTACAGTTGAGATGGGTCGAAGACACCTGTGACAAAATTGAAAAGGTTAAAAATTAGTTGATCGTGCTCACAATGACTATCGTGAGAGAATATTTGTACAAACTTTAAAAAAAAATTAAAGTTAGCATCACTGCATCAGTGCACAATGGCTCAGTGTTTATCATTGATGCCTCCACAGCAAGAAGGTCCTGGGTTAAATCCCTGGTTCTAACCAGGGGTCTTTTTGTGTGGAGTTTGCATGTTTTCCTCGTTCTTGCATGGGTTTTCTCTGAGTACTGGAGTTTCCTCCCTCAGACAAAACAACATGCATGTTAAGTTACCTTCAGTTCAGACCCAGGCCTCACTTGCAAAAGAGATCTGGGATCTCAATGGAATTTGCCTGATTAAATAAAGGGTAATAAATAAACAAAAAAATTCAAGTAACAATATTATGAACCTCTGCAACTTGAACGAGGAAATTGAGAACCACCAAAAACATTTCACAAATGCCACAGTTGCATCCCAGAGAGATGCTGCAGACTGCTCTAAAATCCCCCAAGTCCTGTCTGTGGGTACTTTCATCATATCTGAGCTCAAATTTGGCGTTAAGAATATTTTTTTGTGGGAGTGGTATCTCCATGTAATCCAGAGGTCACAGGTTTGCATACATGTCAAGTTGTACGGATTGTAGATGCTATTATCTCTACCTCCCACCCCCCACCCMTCTATGTATCACATGAGATTAGCCTACTATGGATTTTTTGTGAAAATTACAGATTTCTGATGGTCAAGATATGGGAAAACATCAGACAGGGTTGACATGTTTGGGTCTGAATTCCCATACTGGCACAAAAAAAATTTGTTTGGGGAAGGTGGAGCACCCACACCTGCCTCCACCCTCATATCCATCACTGTGTGCCCTCGAGCAAGGCCCTTAACACCTAGCTGCTCCCCAGCCCTCTACTCCATACATACATGTGATGGGAAAAATGGAGAGAATATATATATATTTATAGAGTATATAAATCAAAAGCTTGCCACAGCTACTTAAACGCTGTAGACATTAAAAAATATATAATAAAATGTGACAACCTTACACTTCTTCCAAATGCAGTTCAGGAATTTGTACAAAAACTTCTTTGTAAGTTGTACTAACCAATTTCTTTTTTTTTCTTTTTTGTCACTAACCAATTTCTGCAGTAGTAGGAAGATTTTTATTTGATTCTTCTGTCTGCCTGTCTTGTTTTGAGCACTGTCAGGGAGTGAGAGACTATTGTGTGTTTAACAGTCACTCTATGAGTCACTGGCAGCAGCTTTAACATTTATTTTTGTCTTGGTTCTTTTAACACTTTGTACAGTTTAAACATGAAAATGTACATTTAGTGAGTTTAAATGTATTTATTTATAGTTAATATTTGTTGGAATTTCAGGTAATCGTTGCATTGTTACCCATAAATAAACACTTAACCTTTATTAGTCTTCTGAGACATTTTTCAGTCATCCATCCAGCATCCTAATTTCTTTTCCTGTTTGTTTGATGCGATGACATTTGCTCGGGTAAGAATGTTAACTGTTCGTTAAGACGTTTTTTTGTTTTCTGCTGCCAGCCACCCACGATTTGATGGCAGCAGTGATGAAGCCCATTTCAGCTTTTCAACTATTACAGTTGTTGCCAAGGAGATAAGGACATCATTGTGCTTGAATTCTCCAAGGACAGGCGGAAAGAAAATGCAGGGTTTTGTCGACAGGCTCGTGGTGGTTTTAATGTCCACACACAGTCAGAAGCATACCCAGGTCCAACAGAGCATGCAGTCCATTTCTCAAGGGCATGTTCTGTAAGCGCTGCCTAATTGAGCTGGAGCWGGATTGTTTGTTATTATGTCAATGGCACCAAAGCTATCTGGGCTCATCACATGTGGATGATGGATACAGTTAAAAGGAAATCTGCTCATTTCTTTTTCTGTGGTGTGGTGAACCCTCCCAGCCCTGAGCTTTCAGATTTCACGATATCAGTCTTTCTGCTCCTCGCAACAACTTGACACCAGTTTGACTGCAGCAGAAGAGGCTTCAAACAGCAACTGCCTGTGAGCGTGTTAGTAAAATGTTTCACAAACCAGTCCATGGATTTTATCGAAACTACAATTAAGTAACAAATGAATATCTGCAACAGATTAACTTCTGGAGTCAGTCCAATTACCACAGCCAGCTAAAATTATCAAACAGAAATGACTGAAACTTAACTTTTGTAGACATTTGGCTTTTTTCCTGTGTTAGTACCTGAGGATCTTCCCTTTGCCCCACTTACTGAGTGAAATATTTGCTTAATATTTTGGCACAACTATTTGTATTTTTGTGTTAACATAACATCTGATGAACTACTGAGCAGGTTGGTATGAATCTCTTGAAAAGTAATCATTGGACGTCTGTCCATCCATCCATCCATCCATCCATCCATCCATCCATCCATCCATCCATCCATCCATCCATCCATCCATCCATCCATCCATCCATCNGGTATAGTATTATTATTATTAGGGAAACTGCAATATCTATTAAATGTGATTATGTTGCTTAAATTGATGATTTTATGTAGATACATGCCTGAACATTTATTCCAGTCTCACAATAGCAATGAAGAAATTTATTGGGGTGTGTTTATATACTGATCTTAATTACACTACACATGGTATAGTATTATTATTATTAGGGAAACTGTAATATATGTTAAATGTGATTATGCTGCTTAAATTGATGATTTTATGTAGATACATGTCTGAACACTGATTCAACRCATAACTGAACTGTTAATCTTCATTAGGTTAGAATATAGGCGGAGTCATGTCCCGGKTGCCCATGTTAAATGGCACTGATGTCCTGTAAACGGGGCTGAACGCAGACTGAATAAACTGTCTTCAGCCAGAGCGCTCTTTGTATGATTGGTTGTATGCAACTCTTTGACATTCAGTTTCCATGTATTGGTACATTCTCAGTGTGTGTCAAGCTGGTAAACGAACACTCTTAACAATATTTTCTTTCACATTCGTCCGTCCATCCGTCCGTCCGTCCGTCCATCCATCCATCCATCTATCTATCCAACATCTTCACCTGCTTCTTCATTTACAGATGGCGGGGGAGGTGGTGCCTACCTCCTGCGGTCAGTATCTGAGGGACGGGCTACACTGGACAGGTTGAAGTCCATAGATCTACATCTACAACCGATTCATTTTTAGATTCACCCAAATTCAAGATGGCAGCCACAGTTAAGCAATGTTAGTGAACACAAAAATGGCTCTAAGTTGGGTAACTTATAGCCTGGCCCTTGCCTTCCTACGCAGCTCCGCTCAATTCTAGTTTCCCTTCACTGCTCCGTCTGGGACTTCTCCCGTTGAGATGGATTTCGCTGGCAGATTTTTAGCATGGCCGATCGGAGAACAGAACGCCAATTTTCTGCGCAGTGTCTGCTTGTAGTTTATTTTACCTGGGCCAATCAGCAAACAGAAGGACGAGTTTTGAATGACATTGATGTTCTGCGCAGTGTCTGCTAGTTATTTTAGCATACGGCAGTGGAGGAAGTGAATGAAGCCAGTCTGTGTTGATAAGGCTTCCAAATTAAATTAAATTTGTCTGACAAAGCAGCAGCTCTCATTTACAGTCGTCTCGTTCGGCTCGGTACTTCTCTCCTCTCAGTAGGGTTGTTTACAGCACACGAGATTTCCGGTTAGCTTCTTAGCTTAGCCTCCGTCACAGCGACATACGTCGAAGCCAACTGATCCAATCATTTTAAACTTCAGCAGAGGCCACGCCTCCTTCACGAATCACTTCACTATGCATCAAGTCCAGACCCTTGTACAAAGTAAAGTGAAGGACAAGGGTCTGGTTTTAACCAGGCTACGTAACTCATAGATAATCAACTAAAATGCAATAGAAATCTGGTATAATTCTCAGTTACACCCTATAGTCTAAATGCTAATAGATCTCATAATTCGATGAGTTTGTGCAGGATGTCATTTACAGGGTTTAGGCAGGTGTGCTGCCGGGGGAAATGAATATGATGTCTGTATTTATCAACGTGTTGGAACTTTGTTCAGTTTGTAATCTTCCTATGTGTTTTGACTTATATAAAATTCTGAATTATTATTTTTTTGTGTCTTTGCCTCCGTCAGAGGTACCTCCTCTGTAACCCCGCCCACCAGAGCAGTGCTGTAGATGAGTATTACTTCATGAATGAAAGTGCAGCTCAAGTAAGGTATTTAAAACATGCACGTTTCAGCCTTTATTACAAGTCAAACTCAAAGAAACATTGCATTTTTGCTTTAAATAATCATGTCGTTTTGTGTTTCTAAAGGGATATAAAAACATTTAAACCCCTTTCTGGCAAGATTTCAGTGAGTGTCTTCACTGGGGATTCCTTTGATGAGGAAATGCCAGAGCACCTAAACCAGGTGAGTGTCTTTATTTCATACTTCAGYAGTAAGTCCCATCACCGTTTCAACAATGCTCCAGTAACGTTATAAATCATTTTCTCCCTGCACCAGATGGTGACTGAACATCAAAAGAGGTTCCTGAAGGAATCCTACCCATCAGCCAATCATGTTCACATAAAAAGAGCAGACCAGCAAATGATCTACAACAAGCCATCTGCCATCAGCCAGCACCTGTGGAAGCTGGTGAGCCAGCGACAAGCCAGACCGCAGAGCGAGTGACCCGTGGCCAGAAAGGAGGGACGCCCCGGACACGGGGTCGAGTGATAATCAAATAGGTTTTAAATATTCAATAAAATGTTCCGCCTATCTTTTTTTACCTTTCTGCACGGCAGTTTGTGGAGATTGTCTAGGTGTCTGCTGAGGTTCATCAGAAAGTCAATTTCAGAACATGTTTTTGCTCAGCTCTGTCTCATTGGAAGCTTTTTAATTGAAGATAACTGGGGGGTAGTCAATGTGATGAAATATTTTCTGTCTTAGATTCATCTTATCTTTCAAGTTGTTATTTCAGGCTCTTTGCCAGATTGGCCAGTGCCAAAATTTAATACATTATTCCTTATCAAGGTAAAAGGCCACACAGACACACACATCACTGCTCAACTCAATACTTTTATCTCATTCAGTTCTGTCTTAATATTTTGCCACATTAGAGCTAAACATTAAGGTACTTTGGATTATTTTTGCTCCATTTCATTACTTTTCTTTGTATCTAGCTTGTAATTGAGTTTCAACCAGATGTGGAATTCCGTTTTGGTCTTTTGCAAATTGAAAGTAAATTAATTTTTTTTCAAAAAACAAATGTTTTAGTGGTTATTGTCGGATCTAGAGTCCAGGAACCTTCACAGTCAACATTGTCATTGTTGTTCAGAATGACAAAACATAATAAAAAAATAAAAAACGTAATGAAAGTCATTACTGTGTTGTAAAACATGCATAACTTAATTTTTTTTGTTACTATATAAAATTGAAGATTTACTATAAATAGTTGGCATCTGTTATAGGATGAAGAAAAAGACCAAACTGTTATGCAGAGGGGGAAAACATTTTTTTTAACTCCCTTTGATAAAATATAAACTGTGAACTGTGCAGCCTCTGTCAGTTCTTACTGTTTATGTAAAATAATTATAAGTATCAAATAAATATAAAAACATTTACTTCCTAATGAATCATTAGTGAGCATAAAATATTCAATGTTTATTTGTGTCTCGTTCCCTTTAATAACGACAGATACTTTTATTTTTAATCCAAAACAAGTCTTTGTATTTTCATGACTTATGTGTACTCAGATCAACTTCCAAACAAGTTAGAGGTGAACATCAGAGCGTGCATAGTCGCTATTTGAGCCGAAGTGGACAGAAAAGACAGCAGAGAGGGACACCACTGTCAAAAGCAAAACTGGAACTATTTGGTAACAACTCACATGAGCTCTATGTTCTCAGACCCAAAAATGACGCATAAAAAAACTACCTAAGGGTACTAGGTGATTTGAATCTATGCAGGGTAAAATGAAATCTCAAGACTATGAAGGCTATCAAAGACTATCAAGGCCTTCTWAAGTAAAATGTGCTGCCCAGTGACAGAAAGCTTGGTCTAAGCTGCAGGTCATGGGTCTGCCAACAGGATAATGACCCAAAACACAGTTAAAAACATCTCAGCATGGCTCAGAACCAAACACTGGACTATCATGTAGAGGTCTGAGCCTTGATCGAAATCCTCTTGTGGAAGGAGCTGAAACCTGATGTGTGGAGACGGAACCCTTTCAACCTGAGACAGCTGGAGCAGTTTGCTCACAAGAAGTGAGCCAGAATACCTGTGGGCAGGTGCAGAAGTCTCAGAGTTACAGATATCGCTTAATTTCAGTGATTGCCTCAAACGAAGAAAATTGTGCTTACTTTCTGTCTGCTTCTTTATAAATTGACCCACTTTACCACAGACTGAATTTGCATAATAGGCTGTTCAAACAATTCGATTGGTTGTTTTCTTTTGATTGACACTTTTTTTGACCAACTGGATCTATAGACTATCTATAGACTCTCCAGAGCCCAAAATGTGTGGCAAGCCCCTCATGTCCCACCCGTACATGGTAAACATGAATGATTGACTAGAATCGACCAATCAGCGCTAAGCTTTATTCTGACACCAAAGCTGTGTAGCCAATCAAGTTACCTTTCATTCGATATGCAGCTTTGGAAATGATAAAAAAGGGAATAATTGTTACAGCACTTACATAAATTCTCTCTCTGCTTTTGTCACAGTGTTTTTGTCTCTCACTCTGGGTTAGGGTTAGGCCCGTAGGTTGACAGGTTAAGAGTACCATCCTCTGGTCAAGGCAGTCTTAAACTATTTCTGCTGAACCAAAATTCCAAAGCAATTTCTGATTTTATTGAAGTTATTTTAGTGACGTTTGTAGATTTTTCTCTCTTTAACTAAAGGGTACAAACAGATCTGTCTTCATACTGATATGTTTGTATGCACGATTTTGTAAAAAGAAAAAACAAAAGCAGAGACCAGTGGTTCATCCTGAGGATTTAAGTTTAATTATGACACCACATTAAAATAAAAATTTCCAACAGATCTGGAATTTAATTCCATCCATATACATGCATAGCAACAACGTTTAAGAAACATTTTCTCCCATAATCAGGACATTGGAATGATCATTTTACATCAGTACCCCTACTGACCTCCCACCCAGCTTGTTCATCAGCAATAAATTTAATTCTTGTACAGCTTTCCTTTTTTTTCTCCCTGCGGGGTTACAAATAATTATATGCACAGTCCCCATTTAATAATACTGCTTTCAGTAATGTTCCCTTTTACAAAGTATTGCATTGAGAGCAAATTTCAAAAAGGGAGAACAAAGTGTATCATCAAACAGAAATACGAGTACTATACAAGAATGTCGTCTTCCTCATGAAAACATCCACATCTGAGTTGAACAAAAGAGACGGGGACAAACAGCCACATATGTATGCAAAGCCATGTATATATATGCCAAAATGTGAGATGCAGGCTTGTGCCTGGAAATCACTGTTAAATAGTGATTTGTAAGGCGAACAAGTCATTAGTAGGAATCTGCAGGAGACATTTTGAGCATACAGAAACTGGTACAGCAAATAAGAATACACAAGTGCCTCAGTAGCTATTTTTGTGTCTAAAATGCATCTCGTTTTTGTATTGTTTATTGTTTCGTTGAGCCTACAATACAGTGTAAACAATATGTGTGCTACACAAGAATGACTATACAATAACATTACAAACAACTCTGATATAAATTTCCTTTTGAATTTAAATTAAGATCACTACTYCTAATAATACTGATTGTAAAATAAATTAATGTGAACGTGGCACCAATATTATTCTTGATTCGTTTTTCTTTTTTTTCTTTTTGAAACCAATGGTTTTGCATTTTAAGTCTTAAAACGATGAAAGAAGAAGCTTCTCTTGATTGTCCACAAGCAGCGTTCAGCACTGCATGATGCACTATTCCAGACACAACAGTGTACCAAAACAAAGGAGAAAAAGGAGTCAAAGTCTGAAGGAAACGTCTGGTAAAGGAGAAGAAGAGCAAGTCCGTTTTTTTTCCTTCTTCTTCTCGACTTATTTCACATGCTCTGCAGCATGTGATGAACAGTAAAACTTCTTATGGGTAATAAAGTTTGATAGATTGTTGAACTGGATGTCACAGAGGCGGCAGTATTTGCCGCTTCCGTTGCCGTTCACACCTTTGTTGGCAGCGGGCGCCGCCTCCTCATTGGGCGACTTTGACGGGGGTGACATGTTCTCGTTGGAGTCGGCCTGGTTTTCGGTGGCCCACGTGGGTGAAGGGTTGGAGGGCTGGCTCTCTGTCTGGGGTTGGTTCTCCTGCTGTGGTGGGGCTGTGCCCGAACGCTCCTCTGGCTTGTGCCCTCCGTTAACAATGACCATGCCTCGGTTTTTGGGCAGAAGGGGAAGGGGTTCCTTTCCGGGATGGGGGCAGCCGTTTGCAGCTGGCTGCGGAGTCTGCTCTCTAGCTGCTCCTGTCTCTCCTCCTCCGTTAACACTCTGTTCCTGTTGTTCAGCCTCTCCCTGCATTACAGGACCCCCGGTCACATAATCGGTTGGCTTTATCCCAAAATACGGTGATATTTGCTCAGGACCTTTCACCTTTTTTATTGCTCCAGGATAAAGGCAGTGAGGCAGAAACATATTTTTGTTCTCGTCTTTTGATGGGATGAGCTGGGGCTCAGGAAAAGGCTTAAGTCCTGGCACAGGCCCCAGGTGARGGGGGAACATGCCTCCATTCTGCACCATCACCTTCCCATTCCCATTCTTCTCACATTTGCCAGGGCTCTTATCGTAGCCATCATCAGGACTGTTATTGGCTTCGCTCTTCACATCTGGGAACACGTTGGACTCCAGGTTGCCGCTCTCGCTGTGTTGCTGCTGTTGTTGCGGTTGCTGTTGTTGTTGTTGAGCAGCAGCAGCAGCCGCCGCGGCTGCTGTTGCAGGACAAAAGTTCTGTTTGTGTGCCAGGTAGTTCTCCACTTTGTTAAAACTTATCTTGCACACTGCACATTCGTGATAGTCTAAAAGTCTTTTGGGAGAACTACACGTCTTGTCAGAGACCGGTGAGCATTTTTTGCTGAGATCGATTGGTGCGTCCAGCTCCTGTTGCTCCACTGTGTTGCATTTAGGAGTCAGGATAGGTTTAGTGACAGTCAGAGAGGCCTCCAGGTGTTTGGGTACCATCCCAGGGAAGATATCACAGCGCGGGTGGAAGCGGTCAGCGAGGTTCTCCACAGCGTCTTGAGACGTACAAGGGTTTAAAGGAGGAACTCCAAGAAAACCAGGCTGAGCCAGGGGGGGCCTTTGGTGGTCCTGATCAGGGAGACACATTTCATACATCTTCCTGCGCTTGCGGGTTCTCATGGTCCTCTGCATGGAGGGAACCTTGTTGGTGGACATACGTTTCATGGGTGGATCGTGGCGAGTGGCACAATAGTACTGCTTGTGGACCATATAAGTCTCGTGGCGGCTGAAGGTGATGTTGCAGGCTTCACAGGTCGTCTTGGTGGGATCATTATCACTTTCCGCTAAACCTGTACTTGGGCTTTTCCCCTCCATCTGCTTCCCATTGAGCCTGTCCTCAGCTCCAGTCGGGGTGGAGACCTTCTTCACCTGTCCTGCTAGATCCTTATCAGGCCCTTTAGCCCCAGCGCTGATCATGTCCAGCACATTGGAGTTCAGGCAAGCAGACTGCATGAGGTGGCCGTCAGCCTCTGTTGGGTGGCAGCCGGCCAACAAGTTGACAGAACTGTGCCCGCTGTTAGGGCTCACGGCTTCAGGAACCTTATCTGAGAGTGCAGAGAAGTCAGGAGACTTTGCCATGTGCTGCCAGCGGCTGTTACAGTAGTGCTTTTTATGGACTAGATAGTTGTCCAGGTTGCTGAAGGTGATATTGCATTCAAAACAGGTGGCCCCTTTGGGCATCAGAGGGCTGTAGATGACAGGAGGGTAGCTGTTCCCTCCGTGGCGGAGCCTCCGATGAACTAGCTCTGACATTTTTGCCAGAATCTCTGAAGCCTGCGGGACGACAGAAATGTCTTGGGAGAAGGCAAACTGAGACAAGAAGGGGCCCATGGGAAATGTAGGCATGTTATGCTGCACTGGGGAGGAGGCCAGTCGGGGGCTGGAGGGCTCAGATTTGATTCTAGTGTAGGAAAAACTGGCTTTGCTGCCTGGGTGGGCCTCTCCTTTCTGAGCAGTCAGCATGGGCTTCTTTTCAGCCTTTTCAGCCTCTCCGTCTGTGCTGGTCTCCTTGCTGAGGGCTCCTTTAGGACTCCCCAGCAGAGCATCCTTCCTGTTGGCCAGCTCAGTGCGGGCCTGCTGCTGCTGCTGCTGCTGCTGCTGCTGGAGGCTCTCCTCAGGCCCCCTGGGGGAATGCTCAGTGCCGTCGCCTTCCCTGTGAAGTTTGTTGCCGTGCCCATGTAAGTCCTGATGCTGTAAGAGTTCCCTGTGGCTCTGGAAGCTGATATGGCAGTGATTGCATCTAAAGGCCGCCTGTGACAGGTGAGACATGATGTGATGTTGGAATGTAATAAGAGAATCTGCCGTGTAGTTACAGATTGTGCATTTCAAGCTGGTGCCAGGAGGGAGGCTCTCTTCCATTTTGACACCTGTGAGGGAGATAAAAAGAAAAAAATGCTCAGAATCTCGTCTCCCTCTTCTCCTTTGGAGTTAACTGTAGAAACCATCAAACACTCAAGCATTATGCCAAGCTTATTCCCATCCACTTGATTTTTTTTTTTTTTGCTCAAGGATAAACTGTCAACTTTGCGAGCTGACAGCAGGATATGTATATTTCTCCAAAGACACAACAGTCATTTTTAAAATATGCTTCTTTGTTATGTTTTTCTAAAGCATTTTCATTTAAAATTTAAAACACCTGCTTCCATAACGTATGGCATATAAAAAATGCAAAAAAAAAATCACATTTCTTCTGACCTTTTTTTTCATGATTTGGTCACTCACCACTGTGTGAGGTGCCTAAATGCATTTCCAGGGCCCTGGCTCCAGAGAAGCTCTTGTTGCACTGAGGGAAGGGGCAAATACTGGGAGTTTGGTGGGGTCCATTATCACTGTCCTCCACCACCGTCTCAGGTTCCCTCTGCCGCCCGCTGCAGTAGTACATGAGATGGGCCTGCAGGTTCCTCTCGCTCCGGAACCAGATTCCACATGCCTTGCAGGGGAAGATGTCCTCTGAGGAGAGACAAAAAGGGACAAAGGGGACATTATATCAGGATCCAAACGGTACTTTCATTTGTAAGTATACAGATATAAAGCTTGCACACACACAAACAATCTCCTCCAGTTGTGACTCTCAAAGCCTGCATTAAAAGGCTTTTCCACCAAATCCTCAGCTGCAGCCTATCTCTGCACCGCTACCACTGGGTTGGTACCCTTTCTCAAGGGCAAACAAGAACACTGGACCATCTGCTTACAGAAGCCTCCCTGTCGAGCTGAACCCAGATAGCCCTTGCAAAGTAAACAAACACACTATTTGCATGAGGCGTATATTTTGCAATTAACACTTTAGTTTGAGCCTCAGTGTGTTTATATGAACCCAAAACTTGAAGGTTGATGGCTCTTATCTCCAGTGCAGAGACTCATCTGGGTTAATCTGAGCCTGCTGGAAGCAGCACTCCTTGTTAAGCAGGTGACTGAGTGCAGGCTGTGGACCCGTGCTTGTGCGTGAGACAGGATGGAAGACTCGCATGTCTAAACAGAAAGCATTCCAGTTCTGCAAACACTCACTGTTGACGATGGCGGTGGGGAGGATGGACGCCATGGCGGCCTGCTGTGGCAGCAGCTGGATGCTGTCCAACAGCCGGGCCGGGTACATGCCCTCGCTCAGAGACATGTGGTTCACCGCCTGCAGACGGGAGTCGAAGTCCACCGCAAACGCCACCAGCTCCTCGCCCTCCATCATGTTCTTGGTGGTGGTGCACCACAGCTGGCCACCTGGAGAAAACAAAGATGGTCGTTTAAACATTTGCTGGTTGTCCCGAGTGAGGGCGTGAATGGTTGTTTGTCTGGTTTGTCTCTATGTGACCCTGTGATGGACTGGTGACCTGTGCAGGACGCTGCTCTCACAGTGACTGCTGGAGACAGCTGCTCCATGAGCCAGAAAAGGAAAGCAGATAAGATGGATGGATGATGAACGAACGGATGGATGAATGGGCGAATGGAGGATTGCACTCTGGCAAAATATGCAGGGCTTTATATGTATTCCTTCAGGGAATGCTGAGTCCTAAATTTTAAGTTTTTTTTCATATTTACTTTAAACAAACTTGTGCATTTTCAGTTCATTGTTTTCTAAAGTACAACTTTGATATCAACCAAATTTTTGGCACATTTTAAACATTGACATAAGTTACTGGGAGATAAAATGATGCTGGCAATTAAAAAGAATAAAACTATTTAGCAAAATTGGACATAACCAAGTCAATAATTAGATTTTTCTCTTTGGTATATTGGGTAAATTATTTCAGCTGAATGGCTTATATGAACTGTAACCAAAATTAAACTTAATTGTGGTAAAAAATATCTGMTTTCTTGGTAAGACAGCAATTTGGAATTTGATTTTTCCAGGAAAACAAGGCAGAATTGTGTGATTTTGTGGGGTTGATTTTGCAATTTTAGTATGTGAAAAAAATACATTTTTTTCTTTTTGCTCTCACTCAAATGTCTGTTAAAGCACTAGCACTCATCCAGCGGCAAAGTTTTACCTCAGCCGCAGAAAACAGTTTCCTAAAGTCCTGTTGTCAGCTACAACACAGACAGGTCCTCTGCGTTATAAGATTGTTGTGTTTTGGGATTAAGCATTCCTCTGAAATCTTCTGAACATTTTCATTAAGTCAGAGAAAGAGGGAGTGGAGGCAGGCAGGAGGAGGGGGGGGGGGGTAAAAGAAGAGAGTGAAGGTTTTAGCTCCGATAAAATTTATCTCAGCACATGACAGGCTTTTCAGCTGCACTTCATTTTCCATTGAAGAGATTAAAGTTTTTAATATGACTATTTACAGAAATCTGGCTGCGGAGATAACAACAAACTATGATACGCTCGTGCTAAATGGCAGAATTAGGACATTGTTTCTGAGAAAGGCTGGACAATTAATTAAAGCACGCTGTTGGTTTTCAAAGATGTGCAAACATACCGACAGAGCGTCAGGCTGAGAGGGGACGTGTGATTTGAGGCCTGGCTGATGTGGAATAAAGAGAGTCCTGAGGAGAGGAGTGAATGAGGCACGGGGGTGGTGGTGGGGGGGGTGCACTGCTGGAGAGCCCCCACACATGTGGAACACTGATTACTCATGTTTACATAAAATGTCTGAATCACCAGGTTTAAAATCTGCCCTGTAGACATTGTGAAGGTGTGTGAGCAGAGGGTCTGAGTCGAAACAATCCTTGTTTCTTGTTATTAAGAATGAACAATCATTGAAACGCCATTGTTTTACACAACCACATACTGCAACTGTTAACTATACAAATATATTCAAATAATAAATTATCACTTACAATTTTTTTTCCAAGGAAAAACCAATTTTGAAGTCATGGAATGTAGTAAAAACATGCCACACATTATAACATTTGAAATGCATCCCACTTTACATTTTGAATTACAACATATCTAATAATTAAAAAAAAAAGAAAATATCTGTACAGCCCCACACAGCTCAGACAGAAGAGAAAAGCCACATGTTTGACACGTCTTGATAATTAAAGGCACTTTCATTGAGTCTGAACAAGCTGCAAACATTAGCATTAGCCTCGATTAGCCTGCTGCTCAGGCTGCAATGCATTATGGTCTGTTTCCATCATCTGCACGCTATTTTTACTGAAACGTGTGGCAGATGTCTAGGGAACTATACAGGGTGTATCAGAAAAAAATGACACTCTCAGAAAAATCGCTTCACGCTCCAGTGAGCAGGGACAGTTGGAAATTCACAAAATTCATGTCCTTTGCGCAAGGAAATGTGAGGGTTAAAATACGATCTAAAAGTTTAGATGGTGTTTTACATGCATGTCATGTCCTAACGTCGAAACAAAAATTTCCCACTTTTGAATGAATCATAACCAAGGGTTAACAAACATGTGAAGTGGCCGTGGACAAGTCGGTCCAGTCAACTAGCATTACATGTAATGTACTGTACACATTACATGTACATGTACATGTACATGTACATGTATTCAGTGGGTATTACATGTAATTATTCCATAACCTGGTACAAGATCGTGTGGTCATTTTCTTTCATTAAAACATCATGATCACAAACATCACCTTATCTTATCTTATGCAGACAATTGCATAATTCCTGGACATAAAACCTGTCAGTACCTGTGCAGTTGTCTCTYTTCCTGCCTCAGCCTGTGTGGTGTAAAATGGCCCGACCACAGTTCACCGCTCAGCTGAGGTCTTTCCTGTTTCCTAAAGTGTTCGCACTGTCCTTGAGCAGTTCCAACATGAGTTTCCAAATGTTAGGGTTCTCGTGCTTCTCCAGCATGTTGCTCTTTGAAGAGGGTTCTGACTGCTTCAATGTTGGCTGGTGTGCKTTGGGTCCTTTGTTGGCCGGACCTCCCTTTGTCGAGATTGTAGCTGGTCCCAGAAGCACGGTACTTGTRAACGTTGCGGAAGACAGTGAGACGGCTCAGAACAATTGTTGCAATTGTCTGCATACGATAAGGTGATGTTTGTGAAACAGAATGATCCCCTCTACCAAAGGTTATGCACACATTTTCAAAATTATTATCTATGTTAAATTTATGGCAATTTTTCTGAGAGTATCATTTTTTCTGATATACACTGTATAGTCGATGAAAAATGTAAAAAATCAAACAGCACTGCATAATGACTGAGTCACAATACAGAGCATTATACTGTAGGAAATGGGGGATCATACAGGCTTTCCGTGGTTTTTGCGTATACATTAAATTTCTGACATGACCACACCTGTTTTTGTACTTTTTGTTGCTGCTGTTGTAAATTTTTTTAAGTACCAAACATCTCTCTGCTTAATAAAGTCATCTATCTGTCTAACTATATTAAGACTATGATGATGATGATGTCACACACTTACCTTTAGAGCTGTCTAAACTTTACCAAATTTTTGCTAACATACGCCTATTCACGCAAACTTTAAAATTCTCACAGAGTTTATATGTAGGATTTTTTTCCTTTTTTCACACAGTTTCTCTCACTGAGGGCAGAGTGCCCATCTAAACTCTCTTATAGAAACATACAGTAAAAACTGCCATCTGTGATTGCCTGATGCTTCTGCCGCATATGATTCAGGATTTTATTCCTGTACATTTTGTTAAGTGACTCCAGACTTAATCATCTTCATCTATCTTAATCTGACCGCAGTTTTATACACTGCTTATCATAACATTCTAGATTAGCTTCTGTTGGCATCACTAACACATCCTTTAACTGGTTTAAATCTTATTTTTGGTCACACTCAAAGTTGGACCAATCTAAGCCATTCCCAGTCACTACTGGTGTTCCACAAGGCTCATCCTTCGGCCACTTTTATTCATCTTATATCTATTTCTTTTATGACCTTGGATGTTCTGAAACGTGCTTATAAAAATATAGTTAATCACATTAGTGACTTTTTTTCTAAAGCTTAGTATTTTAGAAATTAGGACATTTGTTTCTGTCTGCCTGTCCTATCTCTATAATGTTGGAAAAATGAGAGGTTTAGGTGTGAGTTTACCACAGTGACCCAGTGTTTTAAAAACTGATGCATTTTGTTATCTTAGCAAAGATAAATTCCCATTTTAGTGTTGGGCTCTATGGAAGGAAGTTGATGGATGTTGGAATTTCAGTCTGTAGTTGTTGTAAAAACAGGTAATGTTTCTTCATTGGATCACACATTATAGATTCATTATGTATCAAACAGTCTTTTTTATTTTCCTCATGACACAAATTTAAAAAAAAATGAACATTTCCAGTTTTCAAACAGTTTCCTGATTAAAACCTTTCTAGTCTTTACTGTCTGCTGGTGACTCACTCAAAATTAGACCAGCACAAACATGTCAATGAAGTGAAATGGTATTAAAATACGCTATCTTTCGTAGTCCCATTTGTGTGTGTGTGTGTGTGTGTGTGTGTGTGTGTGTGCGCGTGCCCACATCAGCATGTCAGCACCACTTTAAAGAGCAGAACCTATCTGTCGGCCAATCTGCTGTGACGACACAACACTTCAGGCTGCTCTGCTTCATCGTTTTGATTCTGTCATACCACACGCAGCCTGGAGAGACCCTTTGAATTTTTATCGCCTAATTAAAATAACAAAACTCCTCTCCTCTGTCTGCTGAACTCACCGTCAAGGTAGATACAAACTGCCACCGACAATGGTGGGGACTATATCGTGGTCACAGATACAAAAGTTTTTTCCCCTCCTCTCTTACAGCAGTTCAGACGCGCTCGGCTTACAAAGAGAATTAAGGAGTGGGCATTTTTACACGCAGATACACATCCGTCCTGTTTGAATCAATCCATATCAAAGATTCTCTGTGCTCTCCTCAGCTGAAACAGAGTAGAATACGTCCAGTCTGATGAGAATGTTTAGCTGTATTTTAAGCCAAGAATGCCACAGATCCATCTGTTGGGACTGAGAAGGCTGGATGTGGGTTTATGTCCCAGTTTTACTGAGCAATGTAAAACACTGAGGCAGTACTGTGCTGGTTACAGGGACAAAATCAGTTGTATGATGCATATCAAGGCTTCTATGAGTTTTACATTCATTCCAGTTAGAAATGAGAAATGTTTAATGGAATCTTGCAGATTAAAGGAGACATTTGATGCTTTTAAAWCCTTATTTTTTTCACATTTAAATCCTTCAGTTGGGGTCTATAAGAAGTGGAACTGCACTGCTTTGGTCTGAATTCCTCCTTRCTGTAACTCCACAAGCCCCCTCTTTCACCTCTTTTCTGAGGTTTGTGTCATATTTACTTGCTTTGAGGCTGTCTCTTTAAATCCAGACGATTTGTCCCCTTTAAAGATATAGAGTCTGAACTCTATTGAAGTCATTCATTGAAGTAATGCACAATGTTTGYAATTTTTCATGCCATAAATATAGACTAATACATAGACTTGGTAGCCATCTTGGTCAAATCTGGAAAAAAGATGGCTATTTAGGTAAAATCGAGAGATTTCATATGRTCTGTTAGCACTCTAWATTTCTATTRGGKGTGTACGAAAAAAAGCTCACTGCCATAATGAAAAATTAGACAAAAGCTCACAATTTTATCAAATTTTAAAAGTACCAAAGGTATATTTGTAACACCTCAGAGTTGCCCCACCAGTCTGTGCCATTATATGCTTACATTTATAATGTGATATACCGTAAGTATGTGTGTGATACTTTGTAATATAAATCTTAAGTGCTTTTTCTGCGAYGCAATGTGTGGTTAAACTTTTATTAAGGGTGTGAGTATTTGTCTTGTGAGCTTATGTCAGGGACTCATAAATGGCACGAACTTGTACAGTGCTTTATCAAAGTCCCTATAGACTCCAAAGCACTTCACACTACAGTCACACACACATTCACACTCTGATGGTATTGAAGATGACTCTTGGCTACTCCAACACCAACTCTTAGATCAATTGATGTAAAACTGACTGAATCAGGGACAGTTTTCTGTTTGCTCCAGTCAGTTTTAATTGGCGTGATTGTAGCTCCAGTGGCTAAAGTTTTAAATCAAGATCACACTTTATCCATTCACTCTGACCATATTTGTTGTGGTGACGCAGCTGGCCATGTCCCGATACCAGTTTGTCTTTTCTTCTTCTACTTGTTAGATTGTTTTATGGCAGGTGGCCAACAACTTAATGGTGCAGTACCGCCACCAACTGGTAAGGAGTATGGATCAAATGCAGTTTTTTTTTCTCAAACCGAATATGAGTTCAAGTACTTACTGAGTTAGAMCTTAAACATTGTACTACTTTGAAAACTATTTTATTTAGAACAAGGTGGCTCTCCTGCCTTATAGRCCTACAGCCTCTCTGACTATATCTAATCAGATGTACAGCATGGATCATTTTACAGTTTTATTTCAATTTATATAATCTTTTTAATCATGGAACAGACAAACTKTTCACTWGAAAAGTAAACTGTAAGACACTGAATTGGGTATCGTTTCTGGTATTAGTTCCAGGTATCGGGTCACTTTATATGAGTATCTGTAAAAATACTGGTACCTAGGGTGACCAGATGTCCCGATTTGTACGGGACTGTCATGCATTTTTCACTCTTATCCCGCCGTCCCCCAAATTGAAATAATGTCCCGCGTTTGACTGAGTACAGTTTTAAAGTCCTAATAATTTAGCTGTAAATGTGTGTTGYGTGTTTGTGGACTWAAGTGTYCGACTGTTTTTCTCCTTTGAAGCAGATCTTCTATCAGTTTTCTTTAATAATGCAGGTTCTGAATCTTTCCACATTTGAGTGTTTATCAGACAACTTGTCAYAGCTTAGGCTGAGCAGAAGCTGCTTCTTTCATGAAAAGTTTCTTGCAAGAAAAGTTAATTATTTCAACTTTTTTCTGTTAAACTTAAAACAGTTACTTAAAAATATGAAGTTAAATGTTTAATTACCTTTTTTTTGATAAACTTGAATTATTTCATTGTTTTGCACTAAAAGAGATCAATGAATGTAATGTGAAACCTAAAATAAATTAAAATTTCTGATGACATCATAATACTGGCACATTGTCCCTCGTAAGCACCATTTTTGTCCCGCATTTGGTTTCTTGGGATCTGGTCACCCTACTGGTCCCGCTGTAGGGACACTACTACTCAAATACATACAGACACAACATAAGCAAACCCAAAGTGAATGTATATTATTTTTTTGCGCAGCACTGACAGCTGCCTGTGCAGAGGCGTCAGCTGAGCATCGGACAAAAACAAATACTCCATGAAGGAGTTCTTTACCAAGATCTGTCACGGCTGTTCGCCTCTGACAGCCTCTTCGTGATCCAAATCACAGAAAAACAGGTGAGCCACCAGTGACGACGGCACTGTGAATGAAGGCTGGGGGGGGTCAAGAGTTAGAGCGAAGGAGCGAAAGCGTTAAGTTGTGGAAGTGGGGGAAAGGCTGAGGAAAGTGCAGCCAGTGATTTGCACTTGTTTGCCTGCTGACTGTCTGCAGTGTGAGCTGCCTTTGTGCAGTGGCCAATGCAGTTGGAAAGAAGGCTATTGTCTGAATCCTCCTGCAGAGCACCTGATAAAAGAATAAAGAACTATGACATATTCTAAAAACAATGGAGGAATTAAGGGGAGACAATARGCCAGCTGCCTCATTAAAACAATCAAAAACGGCATCCTGTATGTAGTCCAGATAATTAAAAAGCGTCGCTTCCTGCCGTCTCTCAACACCAGCGGCTCACTGAGGCCCTGAGTCTGTGGCTCTGCTGGCGAAATGCCCTCTTCACTCGCTTCTCTTTGATTAATGGGTTATTTGAATGTGAAGTTGAAGATGAACATACGACGGAATTCATGAAACACATTCAGAACGCAGAGCCTTTTCTCCTCCATAAGTGCTCGTGAACTAATCAAACGTCTCAGGATGAATCGGCTGGGGAGGTGGTGTGCGTCGCCTCCCCTTTTGCCTAAAGCCCCGAGAGATTTCAAAGTGCAGGCATCACAGGGCATTTTTTAATTTCCTTACTTTAAATGACTTTATAAGAAAACGGATGCGTACACTATCTGTTTGTATGAGGAAGGCAGGGAGAACGGAGATACTTGAGCATTTTATTTTTTTTATTTTTTTTGCTCTTTGCAAAATGCTACCCACCACCACCATATCTTAATGAAGCTGCAAACAAATCTCTCATGCCTCGTGCAAAAAGCTGAGAGACAACAAAGCGGCAGAAATAACAGAAGGGCCCGGATAATTAAACTGGCCTGAAGACAGGTATTCAAATGTTGGTGTGTAAACAGCACAACTCTTTAATAGTTTAGCTGTAAAATGCATAGTTAAGCACATCAGCACTTGCCTCTCCCATCTGTCCAAACACATTACGGCTGCTGAGGCCATTACAGCTCTGGAGTACAGTCTCACTGCACCGCAGCCACATATTATGGGATGGGGCTCCTGGGAACATTAGCTATGACCCATCGGCATTACCTGACTGCATCGTGGGGTCATGTATTAGAAAGAAGAGGAACAACTTTGATTTAAAAATCAAAAGTTAACACTCAAATTTTCTTTCTGAAGCCTGACACTTTTTTTTAAAAATTAAACCTCTTATTTCTCATCGCCGCCTTTTGGCTCGGCACTAACTGCTGGTCTTAATTGTGAAGTGGGGCCAGCGGTGCCTGAAGCCACAGAGAGGGCTGTAATTAAAGACCTCTACTCCTCTTGTCTTCCAATCATCTCCAGCTCCTCCTGGTCAAATGGGAACAAGCTGCCCGAACCTTCGAATATCAAGTAGCTGCGTGCCGCTAGCAGCCACTCCTTTAGCAGAGCCTCATCAGGAGAGGAAATCACAAGACGACAGCGTCGCTGCTTTCACACGCAGCTTCTYTGGGTAGTTTTGAAATATAAAGACGCAAAARRAGGATGGAGAATATCTGCACCTGCACGGTGACGAACACGGAACAAACCCCACCCAGAAACATCAGGAGACGTTAGAATCATCCGAGTTAAACAAACTGTCTGAGAAACCTACAGATCAGGACTCAAGCTTTCTACTCCTGACGTCCCACTGAAGCAGATTTAGCTGTTTCCACAGATTGTCTCCCACCTCCTCTCGGCCACTAGGAGGCACTCTTCTCATGCTGAAGCTGCATCGCTCTGACCGGGGCTGTGATGATGCAGACATGGCAGCTCACACACCATCCTGCCTGTGCATCTGTGCTCAAATATCTGAGGCTCAGAAAAAAAAATCAGAATCTAAAGACAATTTCCTGACCTCATTTCAACTTCAGCTGTTTTTGTCCGAACACTGATATATTAATGAGAAAGTTTATTTTATTCTACATTTCTTGTTTGTAATTTATGTCTTTGACTTTTTGAAGGTTTCACCTAAATTTCATTTGTAAATCATTTTTTAAAATTATATATATAAGCAAACAAAAGCAGTCTTCTCTAAGAATCTATCGCAACAAATATTCTTTTGTCAACTTCTGCTCGGACGCCCGTTCTTCACCCCCTTCTCCCCAAATATTTCTCCTTTCACAATAAAGCATTCAGACTAAATGTAGAATCGAGTGTTTCTGCAGATACAATCAGTACAGAGAGCTCATGGCCTTGAGCGAACGGCACGTGGGTCAGAATTCACAAATTAAAAAAGTCCTCCCAGGAGGAGACACCCCCAAACACACACACACACACACACACACACACACACACACACACACACACACACACAC
>NW_013952563.1:705198-719924 GCF_001266775.1 Austrofundulus limnaeus | reverse complement strand
ACACACACACACACACACACACACACACACACACACACACACACACACACACAGCTGAGTCTTACTGTGTACACTCACAGGCAACAAAGCCATTAAAGCAGAGCACAACGTCACTCAGCTCTCTGCTGCAAATGATTTGAAGACGGTTAGAACAAACCGCTTCCATAAAACGATGCAAAGATGGGAGCGAGCGTTTTAGCTAAATATTTCCCTCTGAAATGAGAAGTCATTTCCTCTGTCTGCTCTCTGGAGGCTCACGCTGCTTCTCTCTGAGAACGATCCCGGCTGGCAGAGCAGAGGGATGTGTGCCTGGGAACGGAGCTGGACTCGTTTTACAGCCGAAGAAAACAAAACAAAACAAAAAATGCAAATTAGAAGTTTTCTTTTTTACTTTCTTCAAATCCTGGAACAGCCTGAATATTTCATTGAAAATATGGAAAATAAGTTACAGGATTTGTATCGATGTATTCGAGACAAAAGGTTCATGTTTTTAATCCTCTTTGAACAACTGAATATCCGTTGCAGTAAATGAAATGTTTTGCAGCGACAGTGCTGTGACGGTGGGCTCGTGTGAGTGCAGAGTTGTGTGCTGTCAGTCTGAAACAATCCGAGGCACATTCCTTCAGTACGGAGCTGCTCTGCCTTATTAGCTGCCACACACAGCCGGCTCCTCCCTGCCCGCCGTAAACTGGAGGAGACGATTAACTGACTGGCTCCTCTCGGCTCGGCTTTATTCTTTATTTGGACAGGTTGGTCCCACTGAGGACTCTATTAGCTCCTCTTCTCTGCGGGTAGTGCTGCCTTTGTCCTGGTTGTGGCCAGTCGACATGTGTTTACTGCGGCCCCCGCTGCGGCGGCAGGCTGGTTGGGGGCCCGTCCTGACCAAGCCCCGCTAATGGGACCAGAAGACCCCTTGTGACAGGACACCGCAGTAAAACCCTACTCCTCCCTCTTCTCCAGCTGTGGCCCCGTGGCCCATGTCCCCCTCTCAACACACACACACACACACACACACACACTTCCCATCATGCTTCGGTGGGAGCAGGTGAACGGCGCCGAGCCAATGGCGGCAAGCTCCTTTTTTTTTCTCTCTCTCCCTGAGAGATCAGCGTGCCACCGCCACGCGCCTCAGTGGATCCTCCAACATGGCTCCGGCCCTACGCCACATGGGCTGGCTGGCCGGTCTACGAGTGTGTGGGTGTATCACTGAGTGTGTGTGTGTGTGTGTTTGGGGGGGGTGTATGGTGGATGCCAGCCCTAATGCAAATGCTTGCCTTTTAAAAAATGGAAGGCTCTCTCCTCCTCTGTTTCTCTTCTTTGGAAAGGTCTATTTTGGCCTTCTGGTGCTGGCAGTTATTTTTTTCCTTTCCAGAACGACGGAGAGCCAGAAAGATGCACCTGTCATCCATTTTGGAATTCAACATTTCTTGATCTGGTCACACGGAATGAAACTGATGAATTTATGTGTTTGTCTTTTTGAGTTTTTTTGATATTTTGTGCCTTAAAACCAGTATTTTCGTTGAGTTATGTGTTTAGAGGCGTGCTTTTTGATCTACATGTCATTACAGAGGAAGAACACACACACCAGTCACTGTTCCCTCTGTCTCTGCACCCCTGTAATTCTACATATTGCTTTAAGTACGTGCTAATTAAATTTTCAGTCGGTTTGGGAGAGAAATAAATAATCTGCGGCTAAAAGGCCTAATTGCGTTTGTCACATTGTGTCTCGGTGGCGGGGGCTTCGGGAGCACAGCCGCTGCCCTCGCTCATTGCCATGCTGTCGTCCTGGCAAGCCCCCGCGTTGCCCCAGGTATCACCACGCGGCCATCTGGAGCCGACATCTGTCTCTCTATTGATCACAAGGGTTTAGCACTTGATCAAACAGACTGCGACAGGAAATTGCTCTTTTCCCCACAGAAAAGGCCAATCGCCTGCGTGAGGGTAATAGAGTGGAACCGATATGCAGCCGCAGTTGAGGTGGGCACGGGGTGGGCAGGGGGGGGCAGCATGGTGGTGTCAGCCACGCCGGAGGTGGCAAAATCATCCACAAGCGCCTTTAACCCTTGTGCTGAGGCCGCAGCTGCATGTTTAACTGAAATCATATCAGAAAAAAAAATAGAAATAAGTTTATAATTGATTCACTGACTTGTCCTGAAAGTGTTAATAAAGAAGCTGAGTTTTAAAAAAAATCCTCTACAATGTGTGAAAATGACAGATGCACCTTCCCATTAAAAAAAATTAGCTGCAGGTCTGTCAGTTTTAATAATTATTTTAAAAAGTGTTCTACATGGAGCAAGTCTTTTAAAACGAGGTTTGGTTGACGGTGGAAGTGAGCGCCTGGGTGTAAGGTTTCAGAGGGAGGAAATCCCCGACAAGCCTGCAGTTGTTCGCTGAATCCTCAGCGGACTTCGACACACTATTAGAGCCTGAGGTGAGCTGCTCCTGAATGTGTGTTACAGCGTGTTAGCTGAGGCTGTGGTCCACTTTAAAAAAAAAAAAGGCTTCTCCCTGCTCAGGCATGCTTTCGAGGCACTCAGTGCAACAACATGTTTAGCAAGTATGGACAATTTGATACTGAAGGTGACATTTATTCCCCCATTGTAGAAAACATTTAATTGTTCCTGCAGAGAGCGAGATATGTCTCCCCTTGCCTACAGTGTTGGGATCGTCCTTTGGAATATGATGCAAATTTGGGATGAAGCAACTAATTCCCCCCCCCCATATCACAATCCTCCGCCAGCCTCCATCCTCCCTAGACACGAAAATTCTGATTAATTCTGTGACCCCCCCCCCACCCACCCACTCCCGCAACACCCTTCGCCTCCGTTTTTTTTACATTTTGCACAATCTCACAGCGCCACGGTGAGACGGGTGAGGTGTTCCTCCACTTTTTGGCAAGCTGAAAAGGATGTAGCCCAAGGAAGAACAAGTCGAAAGTATCAGGCAGGGTGGGGTGGGGTGGTGGCGGCGGCAGTGGTGGGTGTGGGGGAATATGACCAGGGGATGTGATAAAAAATTATCAGCCAGTGTGTTTTCCTGTTTGGTTTTAATCTACATTTAATTAAATTCTTATCTGCTGTGTGCTTATGGCTGCGTTTGAATGGCGAGGCTGCATTCATTATGAATGGTAAAATTGAACTCACTACATTGTGTGTGGCCCAATAAAGAAACAAGACTCTTATTGGAGTGCGTGCACAAGCTCCAACAGACATGCGGAAAAAATAAGTCAATTAAGATCGCTCTTTAAATTACTGCTGTATCAAAACAAGGGGCGGGAGCATGCTCCATAATAGAATCCTGACAGAGAGAGAGAGAGAGAGAGAGAGAGAGAGAGAGAGAGAGAGAGAGAGAGAGAGAGCACAGCTGACTGTTTTTAATATACATCCCCTTCCATACAGCCAACTGTATTAGCCTGTTTATAGAACCCACACAGCTGATGCTCACCAGATTTACTACTCCGCCATGACGATTCCAAAGGTGTAAAAAAATGTTCACTTCTATGAATCTAGAGGTCAAAGAAAAATGGCGCCAGCAGTATAATAAAAGCACCTCGTAAAGATTCTGCTGCTTTGTCTGAGTTTCCGAGGCCAGCAGCATAGGTCATCAGCAGAATATGTAGACAGTATTCAGACGACAGCAGATCTGAAGAGTTAAAGCCGAGGCAACAGAAGCAAAAGAGGCAAGATTTGGCTCCAAAATTGTAATTCTATTGACAAAACACACACACACAGCTTATAACAGGCGGGCGGCACTTCATAAGCTAAGAACAATATCCCATAGGCAGCACCCGGAAAATGTCGGAAAGACCCTGAGCTGATACTACAAAGTTGGGCCCCTCAAAATCCCTAAATCCTCCCTTTTGCTTATTCCGTGCAGCGYGGGGGGAGAGGGGAGCTCCCCCGCTGCCTACCCGTGTTTACAGAGCCGTCCTCATCTCTAGGCCTCGCTCATCCACGGCACTGACACGCGGCGTCGACGTGATTGGGGGTCCCGCCTTCGCATAAGGCCCCGCGTGCGCGCGAGGGTGGGGAGGTGGGAGTGGAGGATCGGCAGATGAATGACTTTGGCGAATCGGAGAGGGATCACAGCAGATAATCGCTCCCGACTGCTGCGCCGCCGCTCTCAGATCTGCTCTTTAAAATAATGTTCGGAGTCAAGTCTCTCTAAAGCTTCCTCGCAGGTTATCGCGCGCATTTTATGTTTGCTGTTTAAATCTTAACAGGACACGAGCAGCAAGGGAGAGCAAATATGTCTGGAGTCGGAGGAAGCGGAGTGGAAATGTTATTGCGGGGGGTGGGGGGGTTAAGATTAGCCGGAGCAGCAGCTGAGGAGATGAATCTCCGCTCTATTTGAACAGCTTTCATTCCTTCAGAAAAACTTGGAATGTTTTGGAATTAACCTTGGGAGGCCGGATTCCTGGGAGAGAGACTCGGAGGGGATAATGAATCTGACCTTTTACTAAAAGTGACATCATTCAAAGACGAGACAAACGCCAAATCTRGTCCGGTACATTTAAAAAGAGAGCAGCACGAGCAGCCAGACAGTGYGAATACAGTACAACATAAATTCCAATATCATAAATATCACTATCACACCAACAGAGCTGCCATAAAGTACGCTCGCTTGTGTCTGGGACTATAAACCTCTGGCGTTACTCATCGGGAATAAACACACATGCACAATTTACTGCGCTAGATCCCCCCTTTGTTTATCTTTTAAATAAGCACACTTTATCACCCTCCTGCATAAGCAAATTGCATGCAATGTGTGTTGTTTTAACATGAGATATGCTGTCCAGAAGATTCATTTCTCCCAACGAATTCAATTGTCTTTGCAATATCCTGCTGCCATAGGCATCAAGCCCCATCACCTGTTCGTTATCACTGGCCGTCCTGTTTGGGAGCTCTTGAAACGGTGCCATGGCACTGACTCTCAGTTAACAGCGGGTCTCTGAACTTCTCACGGTTGACGGCGGAGGCTGGGAAATTACGCTAACAACTAATTAACATCATAAAGAGTGTTTAAATGGACGGACGACACCTGCAACCTTCATTTGCACACGCTAACACAGAATTACCTGTGTTTTTATTTTTGCAGATAACGTGCATTTTTTTAAAGACTGTTTAGAATATTCATTTTCTTCCCACCCCCCCTCTCCATTGCTGGCTTCGAATTTAGCATTGCCATCCATTTTACTATGCACAGGGAAAAAAAAAAAAACTGGGCCAAAAATAAAAATTATCAAAACAGAGGGCTGGCAGACTGAATAAAGCCTCCGTTTTTTCCCCTCCATGAGTTTGTGTGCATCCTTGAGAAAAAACCTGAAATAACTCATTCCGTTTCTAATTTCTATTTGAATACAAAAAATTTTTCGGGCCACCGACACGAACCTCCGGTTACTGGTCCGGATAACAAAGTGCTGCCTGTCAGTCTGAGAGACTTCACTGGCTGGCTGAGCTAAGCTGGTTTAGACTGACAAGTCTTCAGCCTCCACTGGCAGGCCTCTGGAGTCCCTTCCTCGCTGCGGAGCTTCCACGGGCGGTTGTCTGTTCTGTTTCCTTTAAAAAGGTCTGAAACAGCAGCTAACTTCCACAGGACGCACTCACACCTCATTACAGAGCCATATTACGGACTACAGCAGTAATACGGCTTTAATCTTCTCCAAATCGTTCTAAATGTCAAGCCGGGGCCAGGGACTTCCCAGTCTGCTGCACCAATGGCTTAGCCCGCTATCCGCTCTTTTTGCGTATCAGCTTTAGCCGAAGTATTACACCCACTGCCAGATCCCCTGAAACTTTCAACTCTTTTGTTCCAACATTCAATGCAACATTAACATACCCTTTGAAATTGTGTCTTTCACCCCCCCTCCCACCTCCTCCCCCTTCTTAAAAACGAACTCCAAACAGTAAAAAAAAATATGAAAACAGCTAATACCCCCACCCCGCCCATCCCTCCCCAATTCTTTTTCCTTCAGCCTCTCCTAATGAGACGCAACATCCCCGTCTCTCCGCTGAAGGATCCAGACTTTCCGTGTGATAGAGAGACCGCGGCTGTTTATTAATAATGAATTTGGATGTTTGCGTGCGGAACGTTATCAGCGCGCGCACAATCCCCACCAATAGTTTGCCCTGATGGGGTAGCTGGGTTCCTCATTAGCAGAACATATTTAATCCAGAAGTTTCTTATCAAATGTCACACCTGCATCTCTAAATGGCATTTTCACATTCATTCGCCTGTATTTGGGAGATGAGGCTCCAAGGTGCTTTGCAGAGATTAAGAAGGAGAGAGAGAGAGAGAGAGTGAGCTTATTTTATCATTTAGCGGGTCTGGAAGGAATCCAAGGAGTTTTTGTCTTGTTGTTGTAATTAGAAAGCCTTTTAAGTGATAACGCCTGCATAGGAATATGAATATGTAGCGATCGGGCCAGTCCCCCCACCACCACCACCACCAACGCCCCCCCACAAACACACACACACACACCCATCCTCCTCATCTTTCTTTCTGCTTCTCTCTTTCTTGGCTTCGTCTTTCTTTTTTTTTAATTGTTGAATGCTGAGTTTTTGTTCTACGTACAGCAAAGATTAACTCGGAGGCTTCAGAAGTTTTAGTGAAAGACTTGAAAGTRCGCACTTCTTCTTGTTCTTCACGGTGGCGAGGTCTCCTTTTCCTGAGCAGCCATGGCAAGACCGCAATACTTCTTTTTATTTATTTATTTATTTTCCCCACAAGGTATAAAGATGGATGCATTCTTGACAAAACCCACTTTATGGCGGTGACACAAAATCTACCCCCAAATTACAAGGATGCTTTAACAAGTCAAAAGTGAAACGATGAACCCAATTTTTCCTGGACTAAAAAAATAATAAATAAATAAAAAAGGAGCTCATGTGTTTAGTATTTCCTGTTCCAGTGCTCCTCTCCAGCTGTGCAAAGATGAAGCAGGTCACTCAGCAGTGGCATTTAGCTCCTGCGTACACCCAGAGAAGCTGCTGCTAACCATCGGCCCAGAGATAAGTGCAAAACTGAGAAGTATTGATCCAGTAATAGTGGCTCACGCTTTGACTCTGACACCGTAACCCCGCAGACATAATGTCATAGCCTCTTATCCCCTCCTCTTAACACAACCTGCCTATCTCCCACCAGCTGTCACCTCTAGTAATGCGTTTCTCAAAAAGCTCCCCTAAATCACTGAAATCATTGCACTTTCAGACCTTATTTATTTCCCCACCTCTTAAAAGAGAAACATGATTTACAGGTTAGTAAAAGGTTGTGCTTTTTTCTCTCTCTTTCTTTCTTTTTTTTTTTTTTAGCCCCCGCTCCCCGCTCGTGACCCACTGGACCCACCAGCGCTCTCTGTCGAGATAATTCTATTTCCGCCTTTGCAATTACTGTTAGGTCTGTGTAATTGTGTTGGCTCACAGCGCATGACAAATACAGTCGAGCTAGACCCTGCATAGTGATCCCAAATGTATGCCGCTTTAGACGTTTTCATTAATTGAAAGCGTCACCGTGTAACCGTGCAGTATTACACTCTGGCAGGTGTGAATGAAGTCTAATACAGCTTAATTACTCCGCAGCTAAATATATTTTGTAGGGATTCTTTATGTGGGCCTTTTTATCTGCAACAAATCACAAAAGTTTAGAGCACTGGAGGGTGAGAGGGATAATTAGCGAGGATTTCGGGATCCAGAACAGAAAACTGCCCAAACGGATCCAAACGTCTTTCTCCTGTTACTGCGAGTAATCAGAACCCAAACTTTTCTTTTTTTTTTGATCGATGCGCCTCAGAAGGCCGCCATGCGAGTGGCTTGGCCATGGCTGAAAGATGCCAAATGTTGACAATTATATGCAAATTCTGTTTATTATCTTGCGGGCAGCACAGATCCTGCCTTGTTTTGGGGCGGGTGCAGCCCACAGCAACTTCCAAGCAAGGTTTATGCACAAGGGTTTCTAATTAGCTCTCTGAGGGCCCCGTTTAGAGCGCCACTTTCCACAATAGCCGTTAGGAAGTTGAACACTAACTTGGAGGGCTCCATATGTTGCCCAGGAGGCCTCTGAGACAAACTGATCATGTGTTCACAATAAGAGACACTATGTTCACTCCTCTGAGGAGCTTTTCATTCTTYTGTGGACGGGGAGGGAGGAAAGTGATGAGAGGTGCTCGTCTCTCGTTATGTTCTGTCTTTGCTTACTCTTTGCCTTGGGTTGAAATACAGAATTGTAAAATCGATGCTTTAGTTGCGTTAAAAAAAGAAAATCAATCCGAGATGGTCCAACATTTGTTAAATCACATCCAAAAACATGTTTCTTAATTAAGAAAAAAACCCATCAAAATCTGGGATCATCTGGTCATTTTCAAAGTGATGCTYTGAGGATTATCATCTGTCAGAACCCCCTCAGCCAAAAAGCATAAAGTACAAAGAARCGGCTAAGCTAATGGCTAGCCAARTAAGAGCTGTAAGGTGATAAAAAGCTGTTATTGACATTAACACACAGCTCGTTCACTGTAGATGATTTGTTTTTGGATTGGAATAAAAATAGTCTAAAAGGTCAAGGTTGGTCAATGTCAGCATTTGACATGGAAATCTCACCAAAATTACTTAAGAATAAAAATAGCTAAATCAACTGCATTATTGCAAAAAGTAAACGAGTTATTTAAATAATGCAACTCTCCATATTATGTAATACAATMATTTTTCCACATTTAATCTTCTGTATTGAAGTTTGGGGAAAATCATGTAAAAACAATTATAAATCCTATTTGTATTTTACAAAAAAAGAGCTTTAAGAAATATTAAAAAGAGCTATAGTCATACAACAAATTCGTTATTTCATCAGTTGAAATTTATGACATTTCATGATTTAATTTATTATATATTACAGGTTATCTATTTGGCTCACAACATATATATTACCTTTAAACATCCAACCAAAATTTGTTAAGAGGGAGTTGCTATAACCTTCAAAGAATTGAGATGTTTTTAAACCACATTTTGAACCAGTTTAAATGAAATGAGTAATTCAATTCAGACATACGACATGGAATATTCTCAACATGGAAAAGTTAGTATATTTAATCGTTAAGGTCAGTTTGTTTGTTGACATAAACTGGTGTTTGGGAAGGACTCGGTATTGATTTTAATTTGAACTTAACTTTGGGGAAAAAGGGGGAAGATATAACAAGATATTTTTTCTTCTTCTTTCTGCTTCCTTTCATTTGATTTATGACTTTTGTTTTGTTTTTTTATTGTAAATAGAAAATATTAAATAAATAGTAAATATTTTTTGTTTGCTTTTAATGAAAAACAAATGAACAAATAAATAAATAAATATGAGTGATAAATACAGTATTTTGCCAAGTTATGTGCTTAAAAAACATATCCATGATGGGATTTATGAAAAAAAAAGATTTATCCATTTCACCAACTAAATACACAACGTAAGTTATCCATTGCTGTCCTTACAAACTTACATGCTCCAGTATGTTTTCCCACTTTATCACATGTCTACGCTTGTAAAGAATCTGAGCGAACCTAGACTTGATGTGAGAGTATTTTGCATTTTAGGCCACTGTAAAATAGTTTTTTCCAAACCCTATTTGTTCCCTCTTTTTCTTCCTTGTGAATTCAGTGTTTTCCCGTCCATCCACATTTCTTTGTCACGTTTAGTGGAAGAGTTGGAACCTAAATTTAAACTGGACTCCAGGATCATGTAGGTAATAAAGATAGCTTAGTTATTTACAAAAAAAAGAACAAAAAATAAAAAAATAAAAACAAGCTGATGTGGCAACAAAAGACGTAACAAAATAATCACTGGAACAAACATGACAATGCAACACACAAACAGGAAACTAACAACAAGCAGAGAACATAAAGGAACACTAACGAGGGAGAAATAAACACCTGGGGAGAGACGAAGATCAGGAAAGAGTGGGCGGGGCATGAGCAGGAAGTGACTGATGACACAGGAAACACCAGGGTAAAACAAAACTAATGAAAATCTGAATTTAGGGACATTAATGTCAGCGATAACTAATAAACCAAGTAAAAACCCCAGAAACATGAACCATGAAAGGAAGCAATCAAAAATAATGAATACATAACATAGAAACACAGATCATGATATTCTTCATCTTAAAACAGTTTTTATCACAGAATAATAAAGTTTTAAAGGGATCCCCGATTAGTTGTAACATTACATTTTATTTAATAGACAWATATTTTAACTGTAAAATAAAGACTGTAAAAATACTGTAGGATGTTTAGTTTTTATAATTTTTAAACCAAACGTTTAAAAATATAGTACACGGACGGGGCCATTTTATTTACACGCAAAGCATTCTGGGTAAATGATGACATCAACTAGGTCATCGGTGCGAGGCTGCTAGCAAGCTATATCCACCCTGAAGGTTAATCTTGGACAATACTGTATCTGACGATTGACTCTTTTAAATGAAACCAGAGAGCGTTGACAGAGAGGAGAAGGTAGAAATGACTCAGCCTGTAACTGAAAATATAGATGGAGGACAACAGAGCTGCTTCATGGAAGAAGAACCTCAGCTTAGCCTGTTAGCTTTAGCGTTAGCCCCGACGCTATCACCACATATTTGTTTTAGTTCAGTGCTACACATTCTCCTCTCGTCACTGAGGTCCTCCATCCACATGACAGAGAGGGGAACACAAAAATGACTCAGCCTGTAACTGAAAATATGGATGGAGGACCTCAGTTTAGCTTGTCAATTTGTCACGCTAGCGCCGAGCTAATACATATAAGGCAATATAGTGTCAGCGCCAGCGCAAAGGCTAACAGGCTAAGCTGAGGTTCTTCTTCCATGAAGCAGCTCTGTTGTCCTCCATCTATATTTTCAGTTACAGGCTGAGTCATTTCTACCTTCTCCTCTCTGTCAACGCTCTCTGGTTTCATTTAAAAGAGTCGATCGTCAGATATTGTCCAAGATTAACCTTCAGGGTGGATATGGCTCGCTAGCAGCCTCAAACCGAGGACCTATCCACGTCATCATTTACCCAGAATGCTTTGTGTGTAAATAAAATGGCTCCGTCTGTGTTAAAATACATATTTTAAAAATTTACAAAACTAAACAGCCTACAGTATTTTTACACTCTTTATTTTTCAGTTAAAATATATGTTTATCAAATAAAGTCTAATATTACAACTAATCAGGGATCCCTTTAAAAATTTGATAGTAGAATGTGAAATTTGATAGATAAAAAATTTCAGGAAAATAACAGCAAATGTCTTTCAGTTCAACAGAACATTAAATAATAAGATGCACTACTGTGAGTCATTTATTTATCAAAACATTTCAGTTTTGTGTTAAAGTATCTCACTTATATATTAAACTGTCCTTCATTCTGCAAACTAAAAGTGCTTCAAATATAAACCTGAAATCCATTAATAATCATCGCACTAAACAGTGAATTAATATATTGTTACTGTGTTTAGTTAGATTCACCAGTGATGAGAACAATCAAAGAGTCTCTGATGATGTGAAGCCTTCTTTGCTACTTCAACAGATTAACTGGCTTTAACTGAGACTAAAATTATATTCTGGAAAATCTTTGCTTAAACACATGAAGCTGTATTAATTTTTTATAAAAAAATATTACACACACAACAGCTGAAAAGTCTTTAATGAACTGCTGATGTGTTTTCAGGTGGAGTTTGTTAACCTATGAGCTAATGCTAGCTCACTTCTCTTGATTAAAACACATTGTTTGAGTCACTTTTTTTCTTCCAGTTGATCATGCAGCGACAACCATCACTGAAAAAGCTGTTCTTTCTAAATCCTAGACGTGGTTTAGATATTGTTCTAGTATAAACTTTGTGTTGATTCTGAATGACTGTGATGAACCTGTTTGCCTCACGCGCTGCAACGTCCAAAACACAGAATTTTATTCATAAAAAATTACAGGTTAATTAAACATGAGAAAAGCAACATTGTCATTTTTAAAGTGACGTGTGCTTTTCCTCCAGGCTAGGCTAACAGCTAGCTAAAAGAGGGTTACTTTAAAAAAATGTCTAAGAGTTTGAAACATTTGCACAAAAACAATTCTGTCAAACCTTAACAGGTTTGCATGTTTTTTTTTGTTGACATTTTCTTAACTCAACATTGAGGAACTGAGTGAACTTTTGAACTGACAAACCAATTGAGCTTTTTAAGAATTACCATGTTGATTGGATAACATCAACATACAACCCAACATTTTTACAGTAAATTTCATTTTTAATGTCCAGTTCTTCCACCTCATTTGTATTTTTCAATATCATGGAAACCAGTTGGCCTAAAGCGGTAAAGTAATGAATTAAAACAATGTYATATCTTGAGTTGTCAAACAATCTGATAATTTTACTTAGTTTATTCCCTAAACAAATCTGTTTATTCATGAGTATCACTGGTAAACCTAATTTCTTGAAAAGCTTTACTTCAAAATGTTCTAAATTTCCCATCTATGATTCCCAAAAAACTCTATGTTGTTAATTTGCACAGAATAATTAAAAAACTTGGGTCTGATTTACCATACGATTACACGTCTAAGAGGCCTCCAGGTTCTCTGAAGGTGACACCTCAGCTCCAGTTGTTCTGTTTCAATTTCAAGGCTCAGATGATCTCATATTTCATTCAAAAGCTGATTTCCAGCTTTAAAAAGCCTGGTTCACACTCTTTCCCTCTTTTTGTGAAAGACAACTTTACTTTCAATCAGAGCGCTTTCTGCTTTTGACCCCAGCGGCACAGGATAAAAAAAAGGGAAGGATAAAAAGAAACAAAAAAAGAAAAAGAAAAAAAAGATGTGCCTCATTAACTGAGGCATCACGCTGGCTTTTTCAACTTATTGTCTCTTGCACCTTATCCACCCCTTCATCTTAAACTCGGAATAAATTAGAACGATAACGATCGCGCGCGTGCCATTAGTCACAAATGAAGTGGTTAATGCAGAAAAGAGGGAAGATAAGGCTGAGATCTGATGCCGATTCATAAATGGGAAGGCATGGTTTGAGTGGAACGGCAGATAGACCGCGCAAATTGGGTGTCGACATCATGTGGCTGTGTTATTACAAAAATTAGCTTTTGCGCCCCCCCCCCCCCAAAAAAAAATAAAATAAAAAAAAAAGAAGAAGAAAAAACCACACTTTCTGATCAAAGCCTCCCGGGGAACCGGCAGAGAAGTAGACACTATGGTGTGGCACTCAGAAACATCCTCCSTTTGAACAAATACTTCAGGAGGCACTGATGCTATACCTTCACCWCCACAAAAGTATTTGCCTTTAATTTATACACTCTATAATGTCCCGTTTTAAATTTTCTTTATTGACACTCAATTTTACCATCTCCATTGACATTCGGGGCATTAGGAGCTAAGTGACAGCTCTAAACAAACAGAGCAGAATGGGAGGGCTGTTGATAAGTGAATATAATGTTTATTCAAGTTGAGGCTACAGCAGGTGAAGCTTGGCTYCTATCCTATGTTTAGTCATGGCCTTACAGCCTAATACTTCTAATTTTTTGATAGTTTGTATAATTCGTGCCAAAATTACGAGACTCTTTCAGCTCRGCTTGGAAAGGAAAATGAGGAAGATAACCTAATTTACTGTAGAGGACAATTATCATGGAAAAAAGCAAGGCGAGTGACACATCGTAGGCCGAGGTAGCATCACTCCTCTCTGAAGAAGACAAACTGGTAGATTGGAGGTCTCTTGAATCCAGGCTGTCGCTGGGGGTAGGGGAGCTCTTGTAATTTGCAGAGCTGAATCCATGGAGCGGGCATAAGGGAATAAGTTGGAAGGGGAAGAAGACAGAGAACAAACCTGGCAGGCACGTTGAGGCCATGCCAGTCCTGCCTGCGCCACGCGGTGTGGCAGGGGAGCAGTGCCAGGAAATGTGGCAAGAGGAGGAAAGATCAAACAACAAGGGCTGCAGATCTCCACCAATCTGCTCTGTATTAATGTCAGAGCCAAGGAGCAGCAGAACCAGACGTGATCCACAATGTGTGACAGCAATGTATGTGTGTGCATGCTCGTGTGTCTCTACGACAGCAAACTGGACCCAATTCATAATGGCCTGGTTGTAGAAGGGACAGCTCGAGTCTTTCCGWCCCGTCCTCAGAAACTTGTCCTGATAAATCCGAGCGAATCCTCTYTGCATTTTTAACTTCTTTTTCGGTTACATTTCTGACATGCCAGCGGYGACTGAAGCTTTCATGCGCGGGTGTTTTGGACGTGTCTCTCCTTGAGACAAATGATAGAGTGCTGGGAACCAGGTGCCGGTRCGGACACGCCTCTCGGCTGCAGTGGGCTGCACAACGGGGCCTGCCTCCCGCTCCAAAAAACTTGTTCTGTATAGCCGCAATAAAGCAAGCAGACGGCAAATGAGCTCCGCGCTGCCATCGCTCCCTCCCAGACAGATGGCAAAATTAGACAATATGCTTTCCAAAATTACGCTGAAATCACACGGCCGCACGTCTGTCTGTTCGACTGTCTGTCTGCTCGTTTCTCCCACCTAYCCCACTGTCCCACATGGCGTGGCACGACACCCGTCTCCGCCTGGGTGTGGCGCCTGGGCTAGGGCGAGGCGGGCGCCGTTTGGGACGATTAGGAAGACAGMGCCAGCCTTGTTGCTGCTGATTGATATCAGAGTGCCGCGATGGGATGTAGGGCCAGCAGGAGCAGTGGTGGACTAGATGGAGGAGTTGTTACATGGTGGGTGAGGG
>NW_013952563.1:703864-705120 GCF_001266775.1 Austrofundulus limnaeus | reverse complement strand
GGGGAATGAGCCTGTTCTATGACAATGCATGATGAACAGCCTGCTATTTGGAGTGCATCTGCAGGAGCCAGTTTGTAGCGCCGAGTCCTCCGAGAGATGTGGGAGGAGAGCAAATGTTTGAGGAGCGTACTCTGAATCTCCCAGCTTCGCCTGTGTTTTGGGAGTGACACGGAGCCTCCTATGACAATATTAGCCTCCATGTCTTTCTTGTCTTATCGAGACAATTCTTGAACTGCCAGCTGATAGAGGGGGCTTCATCTTATATGGCAGGCTGCACTGCTGGGAAGCATCTATCCTTTTGGGGGAGAATTGTTTTGAACCTTTTTTGTTTTCCTAGAGGAAGCAGCGTTTGTTCTCTACTAAAGAGAATGAAATTCAGCTCGACTACCTCTCATTTAGCAAACAGCAGCCTCCTTCAGTGGAGCTTTTTATAAACTATAAAACACATGGAAGGCTTGTTTAACAGGAAATCTGGTGGAGAAAAATAAAATCCTTCTGACACACATTTTGAACATTTGATTCCAATTAACTCTGGATTAAAACCAAAAGCTCAGCTGTACCAATTAAAGTATCAGTTTARGGGGGGGAGGGGTCCTCTCGTTTACTAAATAAACATAAAAAAAATAACCGTTACTGGGATGAAAGTGGAGCTGCAGTTGGCAGGATTGTCTGTCTCTGGACTGCGCGGTGAAGACAGTAGCCAGGCAAAGTGAGGAAGTGTTCGAAAGTTTCCTGACGGTCGGAGAGAGAGCTGGACTTTCTGAAGAGCCTAATGGTGTATATTCAGTAGAATGATCAGAACCACAGACTGCTCACCGCTGCCTTTGATTGGCCTCCCGCTCCRTCGCTTGGGAGAAACCTCAGTCCCCTTCGGGGACGGCTGTGTCTCAGACTTTGTGCCCCGGTTCAAGCAATTACGGCCCAGCTCCATGTTTTCATATAGACGAGGGAGGGGTTGGATGGGAAGAGGGAACGAGGGGGAGTGGGGGGTGAAGAAGAAGTCATTTTGTCGCCGCGTTCTTCAGTTCCGGTCATGCTCTGTACCGACACAAATTAAAACCTCCCCAGTAGCCTATGTAAATATGCTGCTGACTGCGCTGCGCTTTAATGAGCCGTGATATGAAAGGCATCTAAAACCAATGGAAAATAACTGGGCACTTAAACGTGGGCTGCGTCTGACAGGTGACAGGTGGAGCCACGTTTTAGACAGCGTTTGGAGTGTGGATGTGTGTGTGTGTGTGTGTGTGTGTGTGTGT
>NW_013952563.1:697827-703521 GCF_001266775.1 Austrofundulus limnaeus | reverse complement strand
GGGGGGGGGGGCAGGTGGAGGCTGAGAATGTAGGGTGCCGAGTGCGTGCGCTCATTTTAAGGAGGTTGGATGTTGTTAGGTGAAAAAGTGAAGAGAGATCGTTACTGTGTCTCTCGCCTGGAGACACAGCTCATTGTCACCAACTTAAAAAATGTACATAATTTCCTCTGTGCAGAACCCCCCCTCCACACACACACACATACACTCAGCCCKGAATTCTCTAATAACCTGTCTTTAAAAAAAAAAAGAAACATAACAAGGATTACCTATCTACAAATCTGCTTTGTATGCAGAATGTAATGACAGAATGGAAATGAGCGAATGTTCAAGATGGCGCTTACCAAAAAAAAAAAGAAAAAAAAAAGAGGGGGAGCCACATCTGCACAAACCGATTAATCCAAAACATTCAGAGGAATCTCAAGTCATTTACAATATCACAGAATCCATAATCAAGATTTGCTGCCGGAGCCCGAGTCTGCAGCACAGAGTCAATGCCCAGTTCAATGAGGGCTGATGGAATGTATAATTTCATGACAGATGCATGCATTCACTGGGGAGCGCTGGGTCGTTTTAACATTCAAAGGCAAAAAATAAATAAATAAATAAATAAAAAAGGGAGGGGAAAAAAGCACAACTTACTCTAGAAAAGAAACTGCCCCCCGATTATTAACAGGTGACGGGAGGATGGAGCGAACCAAAAATAGAAATATTTGTTCACTCGTAGCAGAGCATTTATGAAAATGCTAATTTTAGTACTAAACACAAACATGAGCGTTACTTAGAACTGCTACGTATCTATTTAGAAACATGGATCTGAATATGCATCTCTAATTGGTCCAATCCCCGTGTATGCATAGTACTAATTAGGACCCTGTTTATTATAAAGATTATAGGCTTATTTACAGGTGACGTGCTGAGAAGACACCAGAGACAGACTGCTGGGGTCTCAGGCTCAGATTGTGAGGACACTAATTTAACGTGTGGAAACTTCAGCTCAATGCATTTTAAATGGGGTAAAAATGGCATGAACAGATATGTAGATGTTGTTTTTTTTACATCTGTGTCATGGATTGTTGATTTGAGCCATGCTAAATCCAGCCTTTAAAGCCACGCAGCAAGATATAAAGGTAGGAGCTGGCTGATAGGCTGGTGAGGCCCATTGTTGTGWGGCCATCTGACAGTCCAACTTGTAAGGAAGGAGAAAACAGAGGAACGGGACCGTGGGGTGCCTTATGAATTTAGACTAAGTTGAGATTTAACATTTGGACGAAGCGTAATCTTGTCTGTGAACTGTCAAAACATGCAAACTAAACCCAAGTGAACAGAGACTATTTGATGCTGCATCTGTGATCTGTCACAGGCTTCTACATGGARACCCCTCTGACAACATGTGGCAGCAATGCTCCAGGTTAATAAAAAAAACAACAACACAGCATTACAGCTTCAGCAGGAAGGTGAACGACATCCCTCTGCAGCTCATTCAGGAAGTGAGACTAGAAAAGAAGAGGCTCCTAAAGCAGACTAAGACTATTTTTTATGATAATTGTTTTTAGTCAATTATCCTGTTTTTGTGATCGTTGGGAGCAAAAATTGAAATCCAAATTACAAACTGAATTAACTGCAGCGAGTTACCGGTCCAGAAACAGCAGCTTACAGAACACATCGATGCAATCAGCAGCTGAACACAAACAATAAAGTTGAGTGCTGAATGAAGACGAGATGAAATCAGGTGAAAATATAGCGGCAAAACTGGAAACTGGAGCAACTTGATAGAAAATGACTAAATCTAAAGAACAGTTAAAACAAGTCAAATATAATTAAAAATCTACCTTTTTAACCTAATTTCTATTTCTAAAACTAGAGTTTAAATCAATTGTAAATTTTAAATTTATTATTCAATTCAACAAAAAAACAAATTTATTAAACCCTCCCCCTGGATGCCTGCAACCCGGCCCCTGAGGAAATGGCTTTGATTAACTCGAGCCCCCTGAGCAACTTAGCTGAATGGCCCTGCTCTAAAATGTTGTCGCAGGCAAATATTATAATATAATATGCTAATTATTACAGCTCTGTAAGATTTAAGAAACTAGTTTTAGAAATCTGAATTTGTCAAGGACAGATTTATGTCTCCACACACAAAAAGGTAATAATCATTCCTTATGTCAGAGTTTTAAACTAAAACATCAACTTATTACCATTTTGGTCAAAGCTTAAAAGGCAGCCTGATACTGACATATCAGACATCATCTGTCAGAGACTCTCAGTAACTACTTCACCAAAATCAAGGTCAAAATCTGTAAAATTGACTTAGTTTTGTGTTATGTTGATGAGCCATCTTGAATCCAGTTGACTTCAAATGTTGGTCAGCTGTAGGGGTACATCTTCTGAAAGTTTCATTACAGTCCATCAACTGGTTCATGAGATATTTTGCTTACACACACACACAGGCAAAAATATCATCTCTAGTTTTTGACACAAACGATAAAATCCATCGTGCAGCTTCCGTCTGTAAGCCAGTTTGGGTCAGTTTCTGCATGGTGGCTCCGGAAGCAGGCGTCTCCTGCCCCGGCAACTTTGTGTGACCTTGTGGGGTTTWATAATACTGTAAAATTGATTCAGCTCCCGTAATAAAAGCACCGGCATTATCAGCATTCTAATTCTAATTAATACAAGCAGCGGAGGCAGAGCCATTATTTACGACGGAGGGGCCRTGGTGAGCAAGCACAATAATAATCTGCTTCATATTTTTATTGATGCCTTGATGAATGGCTCTCTTTCRCACCTAAGGAATGTCTCAGTGTCCGATCAAACAACAGGCCCACCGCCCCACTCCCCTCCTGCCTCACCTTTCCCCCCCCCTCCCCCACTCCCACCCCCCCACAGGCTTTCATCTGCCCTTTGTTTGTTTCACCTTTGGTTCCAGGCTCTAAGCCTCGTTATAGAGTCAGCTCAGGTGATGCCGGCTTCAGATTTTATTGAAACTTTCAGGAAATACTCTGTGTTGTACCTCGAATGATTAACCTCGGAAATTATTCCCAAATATGGCCTCAGCTTTAGGAAACACTAAAACAGCTCAAACTCAGGCGATTTTACAGATTTTAGATGTAGTRGCTAAGAATCATTCACAGCACAAATGTAGGTCATCACAACATTTTAAAGGTTTGACCAACATTTTTTTTTTACGCAACATAAATTGAATTTAGACTAAAAATCTTGCACAAAAAGTGGCGGGCAATGTGCATTATTTCARAGAACATTGGGYCTTTTCATTCATTTTTTYYTTTWWTYCYTTTTTKTTACGTTTGATATGAGTCAAGTTTTGTCTGATTTAAACTGAACAATTGAGAAATGTTTTGAGAACAACAATTCAATCAGATTTCGACCCCTTTGTGACTCCTGTATGACAACCAGTGTCTGTGTTTTACTTAAAGCTTATAAACCATGTTAAAACCTTGATGGTTATGAGGTTCAAATTCCTCAACAGTTTCTACAGAATGCAGGATGCTGACTTAAATCAAGAGAAGGGTTCTGAAACAAACTGATTGAATATTTTAAATTCAGAGAATATCTTGTTTACTGAACATAAAAGACCTTCTGCCTCCCACTCTGTAAAAAAAACAGACAGCAACTTTAACATCTAGTTTATTCTTCATAATTGGGTGTCTATGTAGCTTATGCCATTTCCCCTGTTTGATAATTGCGGTCCATCCTTCCTAATTTTACAGAGAATCTGAAAACATAAATGCTTATTTGCGCCTATCTTTCCTATTAATTCTCCTCACAAATCCTTGATTATTTTCCAATCCTTTCCTCTGATATCTCTGGCTCTGTTTGTCTGTTTCACTCASTCCTTCACCGAGCAGCCTGTCTTCCTTCTCAATCGCCTGTTTTGTTTCCCATTTTAATGAACAGTTGGATTCTTTTATTTCTCTACAAGTGCTGGATTTGCCTTATCACCCCCCCCCGTCCCTTTGAGGGTTGCCAATTGGTTTTATCCACGGATGTATCATTTCTTAGGCTTCCTCTTTTTTTCCTCCACAAAGAGAAAGAACCACTCCGTCAACAAGCCTCTCCGGAGCCAGAGATTAAAAACCTCAACATCACCTACCTTCCAGCGCTACTCCCAACTGGTTTGTGTAAAACTCAATTAAACTCGTCCCCGCTGAATTTCACATTACAGTACATTAAAGGGGAATTCTTCAAGCGTGATGACAAAGCTCAAACCTAGCTTCAGAGCTGCTATTTAGGAGCTTTTCTAAACATTTGAGTCTTGGGGGTTTGAGCTTCATGTTGGCTCAAAACACAAAGACAAAAGAAAAAGGTTGGGCTTTTTTATTTGACTCGAGAGAAGAAAAAAACAACAACAAACTTTATGATTTATTTATTTACAGACACCCTGAAAGTCACAGAGTCTGCTTGATGCGCTGCATACAAACCAGGTCTCCGTCTATCAATTAACTCCCAGCATAAGGTAAAACGCAGCCGTTTGATGATTAAAGAAGCCCGGACGCAGTGATCGTTGTCGTCTGGGTGACAATAGGCATCTTTGTAAAATACAGATGTTAATCTTGTTTCAGGGACTTCTTGATCTCAATTTCAGAGGCTCTTTTTGTGAGTCCGCCGCAAATTATTCCACCGCCTTCATACAATCTATTTGGGTGAAAAGAGAGCGTTCAGTCAAGCGTTAAACAAAGAATTATCAGATCGGTGTGCGAGTTAACTTCCTGCGTGTGTGATACTGTGCTTTCAGCAAACCTGAGATTTAAATGAGGGTTCTGAGAAGTCTCTTTGTGAGGACTCCGTTTCCTTTTGTTGTTTCGTCCTTTCTTACCAGAGGCACCACAGGTAGTCTTATATCCAATCTGTCTGTTAGCAAAACATTACAAGGACCAGAGGACATATTTTCAATGGCTKTACACCTACAACTGAAAGTCCAATTCAAGATGGCCACCACAGCCAATCAACCTCTGGAAACACAAACAGTATTGTTTTGGTCAAATTTAGAAATATTAAGCTAGAACTTGGTGCGGTAGTTTTGAGGTACTTCAGTCAGTGAATCAGGTGTGTCAGAGCCAAGAATTAATTCTGTCTGTCAACAAAATTTCTCATAAACCGTTGGATGAGTTCTTACAAAATAACCAGTGGATGTACATCTTGAACTGATAAACGTTTGGAGCCAACCCGTTTGAAGAAGGCTGTCACAGCTGATCAATGTTACAAAATAAAACAGATTGGGCTAAAATTTGGGGTGGCAGTAYACGAGAGGCCTCTCCATCACATCCTTTGAGTGCTACCTCACAAGTTTGTTTGAAACTTTGGCACGTAGGTCAACAGGCAATATGCATTCTTTGAAACAATGCTAGTTTCAAATCAACTGTCAGGTAAAAATAATGAGGTAAACACATACCAGAGGTAGGGTTGGACAAAATAGTATCGTGTGCAATTAATACTTAGAAAATCTGTCAACAATAAATATTTGCGACATTGCACTTATTGCGATTAGTGTCAAGTGATGATAAGGTGTTTTAATGTATGAAACACAGGCGTAAAAGAGAGAGGATTTTGTTTAATTACCTGAAACCGACATAAACCAGAGTACGAGGAAAGCCAGAAAATGTGGACCAAGGCCACAGTGTCGGCTACATGCACATGCAGCTTTCATCTAATTCATCCACTGTCATCTAATAATTATAT
>NW_013952563.1:695782-697812 GCF_001266775.1 Austrofundulus limnaeus | reverse complement strand
TGTCAGGTAAAAATAATGAGGTAAACACATACCAGTGGTAGGGTTGGACAAAATAGTATCATGTGCAATTAATTATTAGAAAATCTGTCAACAATAACTATTTGCGACATTGCACTTATTGCGATTAGTGTCAAGTGATGATGAGGTGTTTTAATGTATGAAACACAGGTGTAAAAGAGAGCCCAATGGTGAAAGGGAGAATGGAGAGGATTTTGTTTAATTACCTGAAACCGAAATAAACCAGAGTTCTAGAAAAGCCAGAAAATGTGGACCAAGACCACAGTGTCGGCTACATGCACATGCAGCTTTCATCTAATTCATCCACTGTCATCTAATAATTATAGTTATCATTAAATGCTGTTAAATAAATGAGCTGAATGACACAATTAGTTGTGTTAAAGTTTTTAGCCAACATCCCCCAACCCTAATCAAACAGGGATTCTCTAACACGTATGGTCAATTTTTTGGTGTTCCACCCCAAGATTATCTATGGCCCCCATCTGGCCCCGGTTTCCTGCAGAGCCCAACAGGAAGAGAATCTTGGCTATTCTTCAGCCAGGTTGGCTTTACAAGAGAAGAATATGAAGATCCACTCCTCTGTCACTCTTTCTCCTGCACTCCCCCGTGTTGACATCGCCYCCCAGCCTTTAGCTCAAGAGTTTAAGGGTCTCTTTGAGCCCTCTCACTGCTTCTGAGGAGCCCACACTCGTCTCCACCCCTGGTCCACCRCCCAAAGGTGTTCTCATGCTGAGATTAGTGGATGAGGTGCAGTCTGTGTTGTGAGCCAAACATGGCCATCCTTTAACACAAGGGCGGACTCCAACTCCGACTGGGCGACAGACCAAGATCACTCCCTGTTGTCTTCTCTACATCCTCCCCAGTTCTCTCCAACACACGACGTGTCAGTGCCACAGATCTGCACCGGATGGTACGAGCAGTTCAAGGTCAGGGCAAATCCACACAAAAAAAGACAGAGAAATTACAGAGACTCCTTTCTTTCTTTTGGAAAATGTTTGAAAAGTCATTTTTTTCTAAATGCTAATCATGTTTCATGCTGTTATAACACAAGCTCTATAATGTGAAACCTCCATTAGCCGAAGATGGGTGCTGTAYGCAATGGATACATCAATTTTCTTGTTCTGGAGAGGAAAAAAAAAGTTTTCAGGGATTTAAAATCTATGAAATATTCATATTTTCTATTTCAGAGCACAAAAGTCAGTCAGGAACTAAAGTGATTATACATAGCTAGAGTCCAACTCTAGGCTCTTATCTATTACGGTTTAATAAATCAACAGTGAGAGAGCGAGCATGCTGTCAAATATTATTTATTTTTAYTGCCATTGTATTGGATGAAAAAAAGACATGAAATAAAAATAACATTATACCTGGCATTCCTTAAATGTTGACCRCYGCCTTTCATGYCAGAGTTTTAGACTATATGTTTTGATGAGAAATGACATAATTTTAGCTGTTTTGATCAAACCTAGAAAACACTGTTAAAGTTGTCACGTTCAGAGTATGTGTGACTCTCAGCTACTACCACATCAAATWTCTGATGAATCTCCATAAAGGTGACTGTTAGGGCTGTTTGTGCAYTGGCTAACACTGATTAGCTGAGGTGGTCATCTTAAATAGAACTAATGAGAAGAWGACAATGTCTCTTTATGATCTCACACAAGCTGTCAGCACTCAGAATATRTGTTGGGGATGACTCTACGCTACTATTACTACACATRATCTGAGGTCAATATCTATAAAACAGATGGTTTACATTTATGAAATGTGTGTTTTAAGGTCTGTCAGCCATCTTGATTTGGGTTGACTTAAAATGTTAATAGGTAGACCTAATAAGAGTTACAYTGAAGGGGGGCATTATATGGTTTCAAGGCACATAGTTTAATTCAAAATATGGGCACCATTGACCCCCGTGACCCTGAAAGGAAAAAGCAGGTATAGATAATAGATGGTTGGATGGATGGATAGTAGGGGTGTAAGAAAATATCGATACACTGAAATATCGCGATATTTCA
>NW_013952563.1:682990-695258 GCF_001266775.1 Austrofundulus limnaeus | reverse complement strand
ATCGTATCGTGACCCCTCTGTCATGATATGTATCGTATCGCGAAATTCTTGCCAATACACAGCCCTAATGGATAGTTCAATTCTTTATCACAATCAAATGACTATGTCAACTTCAGTTGTTGTGAAAATGCTTTATACTGTATATGAAAAATGAATAGACTTTGCATCATAGTCTATCTAAACCTTGAAATTAGCTTCTGTTCCTTTAAGAATCTCCTACCGTTTCTGACACTCCCACTTAACGTCTTTACAGTGTTTCGAGGTAGGGGTGCTCTGTGGGGCGGGAGCTGCAGACTGAGCTCCAGGGCGGAGCTTTGTACAAATAGGTGGAGCTTTGTACCAGCAAGTGTTTAGACAGCTCTACAAAGCTACAACAGGAGATTCAAGGATTTCTCAAACATGTATGAAAGAGTCAAAGCAACACTCGGAGTATGTTTTTGATCAGGGAATGACATTATAACATGGCATTAAGCTAAAAAAAAGATGACTTCACAAAACATCCCCCTTTAAAATTCATCCAGTGGTTAAGAACATATTTTGGTAAGAGACAGAAAAAAAACATTTTTATTCTCGTTTGCCTTTTGGGCACCAACAACAAAAAGGAATGTAAAAGACAGCTCAGTGTAAAGATTTGTTGCTGACATTGTCCCACACTACAAAYGAGCGTGAGCAGAAAATCTGTTTACTATGGAGCCTGGTGCAGCACTTCCCTCTGTGTGGAGGAAGCCTTTGAATAATTCATGCTGACTGCCATAGGCAAAAGTGTTGGAGAATATGGCTACAAAGATGGCACCCTCCATTGTATACACTGTGCCCTGCGTGCCCACAGACCTGACATAATGTAAGAGGAGTCAAAAAAAAAAAAATCTCCACCAGGCAGTGATGCTCCTCAGAGTGTCAAAAATGTGCTAATTGACTCAAAAAGCAACTACAGGAGGGAGACTGCACGGCTTATTGTCTTCATATATTTATCTCCAACACCTCATTAGGTTTTCGTGCTGTTACAAGAAATAAGTGGAATAAATTTACTTACTACAGCTTGTGTTCAAAAAGCATGACCTTTCCCAAATAGAACGGGAGGAAGAGGAGGGGAGGGTGGGGATCCCAAGTCTTCATTCAGAATGTCATTATGCTGATTTGGTCCAGCAGAGATGTTTTTGTTGTCACTTTACTTTTGTTGACAACTTGTCTCATCTGGCTGTGGCTGAGTGAAACGCTGCGACACTTGTTTTACACTTCAAAACTGTCGAGCCTTTTGTTGGAACCAGCTTCATCTCCTCTGACAACATCTGTATTGACAGGTAGAGCCCTGGAGATTAGACGAGCCGCTCTAATTAGTGTCTACCTCCAGCGTCATATTTTACACACCTGAAGGCCTGCGCTGCCTGAGAGCCAGGAGACCAGACAACCCCAGCCTGTGGGCTACCAAGTTTTCAGATTAATAACTAAAACTACATTTTTACAGGAGACTGTAATGTAAGTGCAGCACGCTGTACATAAAAGCTCAAATATTTGTCAGTTTTTTAGCTGTTTTATACTCTGACAAATAATGAAAAACTTACATTTTTTTATGTTAGAACTGTTGCTTCACAGGAACAATATCATCGTCTGTTGTTTGTGACGACAGGGAATTATTAGAAAGAAAGAAAGAAAGAAAGAAAGAAAGAAAGAAAGAAAGAAAGAAAGAAAGAAAGAAAGAAAGAAAGAAAGAAAGAAAGAAAGATGTATTAGTTTGTGGTTTCGGAACACTTTCACTCTCTTCCACATTGTTTTTGTTCCATTTAAAACCCTTTTGATCAAAAACTAGGAAACACTACGTTTCTTTTTGTTCAGTCGACTTTAAGCAAGTTTTAAGATGGAGGTTGAACCAATGGCAATTAGGATAGTGAAAAAAAAAAGCTTGAAATTAGTTGTCATTTATGGTTTATTAACAAATATTAGTAAAATAAAATACTTTACTTTTGGACATTTTATGGATTTATTTTCTATATTATTAGACTGAGAACCCTGGAGGTCRGGGATTCTGCCTCACTGATAGCTGCTGTTGTAGACTCATCAAATAATAATGACAAACTGTTGTGCTACTTTTAGATGTAATAATGCAGGAGAAAAGGTGCATGAATGAAAATATACGTGGTAAGTTACTGCAGATMATTTTATATTGATGTACACTCCTGGGCTTTGATTCTCTCCTCTATTGAATGAACAAATCAGCTTTTGTTCCTATTTCAACTAGGAGCASATTGTGCTTATTAATAATTTTAATTGCTATAAAAATGGGTTCTGTTTTTTTTTTTGAAAAGCTAAAACACTGACAAATTCACAAAAATCCATTTTATCACAACCATATGCCAAATTTTAAATAAAAAGTCTATTTTATTTTATGTATATATTCTTGGATATTTTATTTAACAACAATCCGTCATGTAAAATGCAGTTTTTAGCTATTAAATACATTTTGTTGTGTACTTGGAGTCTCTAGGAGGCAGAAAAATTAAATTTAGTCTCTCCTTGTGTTGCATAGATATCTTTATATTCTGTTTGGGTCATATTTTTCAGCCCGTTCAGTTTTCTCTATTTCCAATGATATTTTCTAAACTATTACATCAAATTATTTGTGACTGAGCAGACATATACAGTCTGGTCTTAACAACTACAATTTGGTGGTCTTCATTCTCTTCTGGTTCTGGGTCAGACTCTGGCTCCTAAGGCTGGATGAACAAGTCTTCTCTTTTTGACATCTTTTAATTCATTAATAATAAGACCTTTCTGCACAGCTTTATAGTCTATGTTATCAAACTACTCATTTGGATTTAAAGAGACAGCCTCAAAACGAGTTGATCTGAGACACACCTCAGGAAAGAGGTGAAAGAGGGGCTTGTGGAGTTACAAATAGGATGAATTCAGACCAAAACATTGCAGTTCCACTTTATATAGACCACAACTGAAGAATTTAAATATAAAAAAGGATTTAAAAGCATCATATGTCCACACAGATATCTTAAAAACACAAAATAATTACAACAAAATTGACCTATTCATTAAATTAGTTGCCTTWAAAGCAAATTATAGCTGATAAATAAACACAGGGATGTTGGAGCTGTGTAAGAGGACATTACCAGACTAGATGTTTAGGTTCATTTCACTACAAAAGCTGACCCCGAGGAGATGGAGGGGTGATGATGGATGCGGTGGCCATGCAAATGTAGAAAGCAGTCAGTGGGCAGGCGTTAATTCCTGACATGAAATATTACCTGCGGCACTCGACAGAGCAGACCTGCTTGGATGGTGAGAGAGATAGCATCCGTCCCTTCAGTATAGGAAACAAACAAACAAACAAAAGCTCCAGGACCCCCTGACCCRACAAAGGAAGTACAACTGATAAGTTAGGTGCAATTTCTCCCTCTTCTCCTGCTCCTCTCGCTTTTCTTTGAATAGCATTTCTCTGCCTTTGGCCCCAGTTTCACCTTGCTACGCCTGTGCCCTTCTATTAAAGGTGGTAACGCTTGCCAACTTCCCTCAGGCCTTCTTTTTAATATTTGTCACTCATGAAAGAAAAAAGGGTGCTGCTGGTGGTGGTGGTGGGGGGGACGGGGAGATGATAAATCTTACTTTTGCCAGCTAAGGGCTTCTATCTCCCAAACAGAATAAAATCCAGTCCAAAACACTGCTGTGCGCATTAGGAAGCTGTGGGTTTAAGCCTTGTCCGCCATGATCAAACCAGGATTTATGAAGCATCATAACTCCCGACAACATCCAGCGGCTTATTAATTTTATATATTTCTGTCCATTCCCTGATATTCGCAGCCTTGACAGTCACTCAAGATAAGCCAAAAGCGTTCTGACAGGATGGAGTGCGTGTATATTTTTCACTGTTCGGCCGCTTCCCTTCACTTCTACAGCTTTAGTAGAAACCTTGAGGCTGCTGTGGTGTGATTTGTCTCCGGTTTTTGTCTCCACTTGCAACCTTCCCATTTGTAAGGGCCCCTAAATCAGCCTCACACTCTGCTGAGGCATGGGACCAGGCCAGACAGAGACGGGGAGGGAGGCGAGATGTGAGTGTGTGTATYAACGTCTCCCTGGATGTGTGTTTTCACACACAGACACAACAAGGAAGGAGGAAGATGAGGGGGAGGAGGTGAATGGCTCCRTGCAGTTGATTTTCAATGAAAACACTCTAATCATCATTTTCAGACCATCTATAAGACCCCCTCAGATCCAAGGAGGCAACATTCAGTCAGAGTTTGAGTCGGAGGCTCGGTTTGACGCGACCCAAAGGAAAACAGGGCAGGAGAAAGAGAAGCAGCAACCACCACACAAATTCACATCAGTGAAGCCTGACCCCCAGAACCAGAACCTGAAGGAGGAGCGGTCCTGAGGCTGCTCCTCAACTCAACTCATCAACAGAACCGACTCACCAAGAAGCAACAGAACCCAACAAAATAGCATCCCTGAAAAAAGATTGTTTCAGTTTGTTACGTTTTCTGCTGAAGGATTTATATAAAGTTATGATTCTTTAAATGTCAAAGAGACACAATATTTCTGTCAAATACTTTTAAATGTTTTGGATTTTGGAACACATTAACCCCATTAAAACATTTGCTACYGTGATCATGATAAACTTTGTGGTGTTTCTGATAAAAGACTGGACTTTAACAGTTGTTTTATTTCTATATTTTAACATTTGTCAGAGGCTGACAGAGCGATGTGTTTTTAATGTTTTTTATTGTTTTGTTTTTTTATTTTAAAAAGTCAAAGTCCAAATGTCTAAAAAAGTTATTATTTTAGTGTGTAAATTTATAGAAGTATTTTTTTTTATTTGGTCATTTTGAATCCAGGGATGTTTGAGTTCTAAATATTTGAAGTTTAGTTTTTAAAAAAGGCTAATTTGAAAAATTATTGCAACAGTCAAAACAAATAGCTTCAACTCAGAGTGCCAGCATCTGTTTCATGCTTTATTTTGAAAGGATTACAAAGTGGAAAGTACGGTCACAAGTGAGCTCAGCTATTCTGTAYTGAAAATGAGTCCAGTTTTTAAAAATACTACATTTCAAATGCCCATCCCTACTTGTATCAGTTGGTTTTAGTCGTGTTGAACAGAAGAGGGTGCTGGAAATGTTTCTTTTTCCAAAAAGGGGACATGGCGTGAAAAGTCTGAGAATTAAGATTGCCTCATTTGTTTCATATTTCCTGGCATAATTTTCGAACTCTGGTCTTTTCCATCACTCCAGCAGGGCCGGGCAGATGGCAATCCTCCTGTTAAAAGGGAGTTTGAATTCTCCACTCTTGCCAAAATTCCTCTTCGAACAAAAATCACTGAATTCCTCTTTGTAACACGGTAATRTCTTAACTTTACCACCTGAGGTTTTGCTGGGGTGCTACATCTGCTCATTRAGTCAAACTAAAGAATACTAGTTGYTGAYGTGAGGTGAYGCGGTGCTACTGTTGCCTGCTCCTTCAGGCTGCCCCCCTCCCCCTCCCCCCAACTCTGACCCTGAGCGAGCTAACTGAACACAGTGGCTATCACACCCAGCAGTGTCTGACTAAGACCCTTCGCTTGTGCCGGCCAGCTMCGGCCTGACTGACTGAGGCACGCAGCACTAAGGATGCAAGCTGGATGTAATCTCTAGAAGCTGTTGATACAGGAAAACACACAGGGTTTGGGTCAAAAGGATTAAAATGGTGGAGGTGTTAACTGTATGGAGGAGAGGGGATGGAAAATAGCGGTGGGAGCAGCGGGCGAGCCACCCCCAAACAGAGAGGAGTGGGGAGATTACAGGAAAATGGCGAAGAGGGGGAGATTCCTGTGAGGAGAGGGGAAGCGGTGACTCCAAATGGCATTGGAACACAGCATTAGCAGCCACCATTCAACAGTATGCAGGCTTAGTGAGCTCAGGGCAACAGGAGAGGTCGTCGTGTTGATGTTGGGTTTTCTTTACAGTGACAAGTGTGTGGAGGAGACTAATGGGAATAAAACAGCTGAAATCTGCCCAGAACCACCGGAAGACATTGTGCTTTGCTGCTCCGTCCCCCCACCCCAGCCCTCTGTTTGTGTGACTGTCTAAATATTGCCAGTGCCAGAAAAAATATATAAAAAAAAGAAATAAAATCCCATCATTAAACAAAGAAACTCTGCTGGGTGATGCTGCACAAGGAGGTTTTAACAGAGCCTTTCATGCCTATGCAAACCGCACATGGTCTGGATAGAGTTCCATCAACAAAACATGTCAATCACCTAGCTGTGGGAAAAAAAAAAATCAAGATATGAAACCGAAACCTATCTCGCTTAGACTCAAATACTGTACTCACAGCACTCATTTCACAGTGTGTGGGAGAGCAGGGTTCAAAATAAAATCTTACATCAGTTTTCTTTCTTTTTTTTTTCCATATCCAGCTATCCAACGGCTCAGATTTCAGTTACATTTCTCGTTGAATAGACTTGTGTTTCCAGCAGTCTAACCCTCTGCTAGCGTGCTGGYTAGTGGAGCGATGACAGATTGGTTTCCACTCACTGCACGAGGGAGCACAATGGAGTGGCTTTGACAGAGTTAAGAGAAACAGTGCATCAATGCCCCCCCCCCCCACCGCCTCACATCTCTCTTCCCCTCACACACATCTCTCCTCCACACTCTCTCCTTTCCCTCCTCCTCCTCCTTTCCTCTCCTCCCTGGGGCTTAAAGAATGGATGGCCCTGTCTGACCTGGACGACACCGATGTCTAGTCCTCCACACTACTGTACCTACAGCACGCCTGTCTGCTCGTCTCGTCCTCTCACACACAGGCTCGCAAAGAACAGGGAGGGGGGGCTATCTCTGTCAACCAGCGACGACAGGCAGAGGTCAGCAGAGCTCAGGCAGTGAAGCATCCCGGAGGAGGGAGCGTTCAACTCATAAGCAGTAAATTTCATGGTCAGGGACAGACAAGACTTCTGGAGAACATCATTAAATATGTAAAAATCAAGGATGACGGAGTGAATGCAGCTGCAGTTAAACACAACAACATGTATCTGAAATAGGCTTTATGGTTGTTTTACAACTGGAGCTCTGTCAGCACTTTGGTATCTGCAGAAATTATGCACACACTGAGCTAAGCCTCGCATCTTCCATCCACTGCCAGCTGACTGCCTGTGCAGGAGGTACCACAGGAAACTCTTTGCTATGAGTGATGGGGTGGAAAGTAACAGGTCATGGGAGGCGCTGGGGATGCAATGCATCAGGCTCACATCAAGGAAAACCAGCGTTTGTGTCATCTGAGGAACTCRGTTTGCCTTTGGGGCTAACCTGATCAGTGCTGTCACCATGAGCACCTAGCTGCTCCTGTTTTAGATCAGATTTAGGATCCACTTACAAAACTGAGGAGAGGCTTGAACTTTTACTGAAAAATAGAATTTGAACATCCCCTAAACACATATCAGGTAGACCACACATAATCCTAACATTACCTAGCCCTTTCCTCTAGTTAACTAGTTATTTTTATTTAAAAGGGTATTATGCAAAATTCTTTGAGCTTTATATCATGTTATAATGTCAATCCCTCATCAGAAACCAACCCATTCTCACTCCCATGTCGTCACATATTGACGCTTTGGCAAGGTTCCCTCTACGTCCGATTTTGACGCGCCGGGTACCCCCGTCACGTCAGTTACTGACGAGATGGGGCGAAAGCTGTTGTCATATTTTCAGAAAGAGTAGAAAATGCGCAAAAACTACCGTTTCGAAGCCTGAAATTACCTTTGTTCACTTTAGACATCCTGTCCCAGACCCTAGTACCTAAAATTAACCATTTTTAGAAAATGTAGGAATTTCACGTAAACATGTTCCAAAGCCTGGAATTACCTAATATTCACCATGGCCCCTGATCCCAGTACCTAAACTTAACCATTAATCCTGATCCCTCATGTTAACCTCAGACCCTCGACCCAAAGACCCCTGGTGGCGAAACCCGGAAAAGCCGCGGGCGTCAAGGAGTGACGCGAGGGGGGTAACTGATGTGTCAAAATAAGACGCAGAGGGAACCTTAACTTAAGCGTCAATATGTGACGACTTGGGAGTGAGAATGTGTAGCAGAAACACACCCACAGTGTTGCTTTGACTCATTCATGCATGTTTGAGAAATCCTTGAATCTCCTGTGGTAGTCACGTGGAGCTGTCTAAACACTTGTTGGTACAAAGCTCYGCCTATTGCACAAAGCTCCGCCCTGAAGCTCAGTCTGCAGCTGAGCTCCCGCCCCACAGAGCRCCCCTCCCCCAAAGCACTGTTGTGAAGATGTGCTGAAGTGGGAGGGTCAGAAACRGTAGGCGGTTCTTAAAGAGACAGAGAYYRATTTCAAGGTGCTTAGATAGACTATGATGTAAAGTTAGGTTTMTTTTGGATATWAACTGCTTTTTCATAACAACTGAAGGCAATACAGTGATTGTGGTGTAGAAATGAACTATGGCCTTCTGCCTCTGCATGCACAAACTTACACAAACTTCTTTACTGTCAGAATAATTTATGGAAAAACCACGGTGATCATTTATTGTTCATACCATACCACATACCATATACATACCATATACCATATACATACCATGTACCATATACATACCATATACCATATACATACCACATACCATATACATACCATATACCATATACATATACATGACAATTTCACTATGTGGAAAACATGTTAAATTCATGTGTGTGGTGTTTCCATGAGGGTAAGCTGTATGGTTCAGTGCAACAGGAACTGAAGTTGACTAGTGAAGATGTGGAAATTCACATGGGAGCAGACTTAGAAACACTTTGTTTATCAGTACAAACTCAAATCAAAGCATTTTCTTTGGCCTTTTGGATCTTAAGTAATCAACCACATGAAGATCTGTTAAAATGTTCCCATTATGAAGTGCATTGTTAAATCCACCTCTTGTATCACTGGACTTTTAGAAAGGCCAGAACTGCTATGTTTTTTTTTTAGTTTGTATCAGATCATATGATAAAACAAGCTCCAGATAAGATGCTTGTGTTCAATTGTTCTGTTTACTGCAATAAGAAAAAGGAGCCATGATATCACCCTGATATGGAGCTCTAAAGACTTTGGGTGGAGTGTGGATACACAATCAATAAAATGGATTAGCTGCAAAGGTATGTATAAAGGTTATCGTCGAGCTCTCCTGTATGAACACGGTGGCGACCCAACAAAACAATTCTCTGATATCTTGAGCTCTTTCTTCAAAGAAAATCTGATTATGTTTAGCCCAACTTAAAAATTGATTTGCAGGGGTAAAATGGGTTCTGCAACACTAGTTCCTGTAGCTTTAATGGATTTGTATTTCTGACTCTGCTCTGGCTTATCACAGTTACAGTGTTTTATGTTTTCTCTTTCAATAAAGCTTCAGGTTTTTTTTCTTTTCTTTTTGCCCTCTCTGTGTTCTGCTTTTCTKAGTAAGATCATCTGCTCTCATAGTTTGGTTCAACCCTCAGAGAGACTTTAAGCATGTGGTTTTCCATCACTGTGACTGACGCTCTAAACAACCCTCCACCTCTTCTATCTCAGTCCCTCCATCTCTCTGTCACAAACACTGACCCTCCTCAGGTCTGATGAAACAATCCCCCCTTTCAAAAAAAAAAAAAAAAGGAAAAAAAAACTGGATGAGCAGAAAGGCCCCTCGCTCCAGCTCTCAACTTTTTGTCTCTGATTATCCCCCCCATACACAGACACAAACACTTCTTCTCAACCTGCTCCTGGATCTTGTGTATCTGAGAGTGTGGGGGTGGGAGGTGGTGGAGGGCTGACTCTGACCAATGGCATCCAAACAGCTGAGCTTTATCCTGAAGCGCACTGACAATGCTTTTCACACCTACTTACCACAGCAGAGATGGGGGCGGCGGGCTGGATCGTGCCCAGGCCTAAAAGCGGGCTGAGGGCTTTTTAGAAGACAYGCACAGAATGGACTCTTTAATTACTGATTCCAGATCCTTGCAGTAGATKAAAAAGGAAGTCGCAGAGGCTTATTTTCATATCCGCACAATTTTTCAATGAATATAAAACGGTCATTGATTATGCCGTTACGGGCGGGACGTTAAGAAGGGAAATATAAAGTACATATAATCACATTAACTTGCAGTGATTAATGTAATAAAATGTGATCTTTTTCTCCCCCTGCAGTATTGAACACATAGACTACGAGGGGGGACATGCTCCAAATATTAAGAAGAAACTCTTTAAAATCCACTAAAGCAGCTCTGCAGCGACATGCAGGTCATTTTCTATAYAAGTTACATAAAGTAAATATTTGTTGCTTGTGCACCTGTGTGTTTCTTCATGACCAGTTTTGACGCAGTCCTTTCATTCATTATACAGCTTGATCCGTGTAGGACCATTGATACGAACAGCAACAGAAACTGAAAGAAAGCGAAGCGATTTCACTTTATTCACAATTTTATTTTCTTGCCCTTTTTTCCATGTAGTGCTCACAGCGAGCTCAGTCAAGTCCAGGTACTTCACTCAGATGATTATAATGCCACAAGGGTGCAATACATCACTCTTATTAGCCACACWGGAGCACAATGGTATCATAATTAATGGTCGCAGCAGGATTGAAYGCTGCCCTGACATGGAAAAGTGGGCCTACTTAAGCTCTACAAGGCATTTAAATATGCAGAGTGAATGGCACAACCCAAACCCTCCTGCTCTAAGGACAGCCCACGCTCATTAGCCTGACACCCTCAGTGGCGCCGATACAAGGACGGCTGGCTATACTCTGAGGCTGGCACACACAAAACAAATCACGAGTGCACACTCCAAAAACGAGCCGCGAACGAAACCAACGCCGCTACAAAATGCTAAGCAGCTGTATGTGCAAAGAAGAGTCTTGTCCCTCATCAGTGCCCATCACGTCTTTAACATTTCCTCCCTGCATTGTGCTTTTTTGTCTCGGGGCTTAGGCTGTAATGAATGCAGATGGACATATATGTGTCAGCAGCCAATAAGCTGCGCTCTGTGCTGTAATGGTGTTTGGTCTGTGTGTGCGTTTGCAGTGAATGTGGCGTCTGCGCTATAACGTCTCGCGCGGGGAAACCGCCTGCCCGGYGGGAGAACAATGCACATAAAAGACTGAAGAAGGAACCGTCTGGAGCCGACGTCCTTCTCATGGCTCTGAATGGAGCCGCAGAGAACTGCCTGGGTGTCTAAGTGCATGTGGTTTACGTGCTCACGAGCGAAACAAACACAGTAAGCATCTTCTTGAATCTGTTTGCAGACAGGAAGAATATGTGTATATGTTGCCGCATTGGTCTTGTGTAATGATTTGTGCATTTAAATATGTTAGGGGGTGGTTAATTCCTCTCAGTTTTCAGTTTTATTATGGCCTTCCCCCTTTTCTTTCATCCCTTTTTGTACAAACAGCTTTTCACCTTTTTCAACAATTGCTATTGAGGAAAGAAAACATGCTACTCAGCTGGTGCCTAAATCCTCAGCTCCTCTCCGCCCCTGCCTGACCGTAGGAAGTTATCTCGTGGCTCACTGCAATCAATTATTGTTGCAGTGGATTCATTAATAATTTCCAAATGAAAGTGATTCTGTTGATCTCCGTTGTCTTTTAATTAAGCATAATTAGTTGGCTGCTTGGAGCTGTGGTGGGGACTCCTTCAGGGTACAATTTTGTTTTAATACACTGATAATGAAATTTTTTACATTGTGTCGGTTGTTTAGCTTTTATTCCGTCACAGTATTTCGCTATGTTCCCAGATAACAGATAATAACCCTGCGCACCTCCTCCTGTTCGCCGCAGTTGGTTTTAAAGAGCAGGGTTGACTCGAACAATTAAAATTTGAACTGTAAACGTCTTCTCGTTTCACCGTTTAAAGCTGCATGCTGCCAGGGATCAGTATGAAAAAAAGTCTCACTGCAGAGCCCATAGCAAGCTGGTGATCTAAAAAAAAAGGTCTGATAGATATTACATTTGTCCAGGCAGGTCGAGTTAGTTCATCGTATGCCTCAGAGGTCTACGACTGCGGATCAGTGAAGAGCGCTAATGAAGGCATGAAAAGGATCTGATTGTGAGGACTTACAGAATATGAAATAATACAAAGACATAGAGAGTTAGCTAATTCTGCTTTGTCTGGGCTTGTGTGAAAGAGCCTACACATTGGTCAATATTCAGCTGGAACAATGAGCCCAGATGCTCCGGAGACATCATGCATCTGAATCTGGTCTCATTAAGAGGTTATATCAGAAAAGTTTCAGTGACCTCTAAATAATACCACATAATGTGTTCACATATAC
>NW_013952563.1:673547-681011 GCF_001266775.1 Austrofundulus limnaeus | reverse complement strand
ATAGAATCAGTTGAGCTGAATCATATTTAACCTTTTGCACAAGCCTGTGTTCTGTTTGTACTCAGAAGTCTGAATTTCCCAAGTCCAAGTCAGACAAATCAACAGGAATATGCCCCAAACTCAGTAGTCTGACTCAGATAGGTGGAAATTCCTGACCGAGCCCAATCTCCAAGTCCCATATGACTGAGTCATGCATAAAAAGTGGCTTCGGTATTACCTTTTCTTTTTTTCTTTTGGTCAGTTTTCCCCCTCAGAAACTTTTAACCATTAGTATCATTAGCAGCCATTTGTTTTAATACACTGAAGCAAATATATTTATTAGCAGCTTGTGTTGCTAATAGTGGTTAGCCTAGTCTCTGGGGACAACCAGCAACTCCTACAGGTTTTCTGAGATGAACTCTAACATGATGAAGTCAAATCTGACCCTAACCCCTAACTAACTCTAACCCTGACATTGGGAATAAATACAGCAACATATTTATATTGCTAAAGAGAAACAATCAAAGAAACATGTTCTAAACTAAATTACACATATACTTTTTTCCACACTAGTTTCCGATAAACGTAATCCTAAAATGCAAACAGATACAACAATATGGCAAGTAAAAATATGAATTTTAAATTGAAAACAAGCTTCATTTATATTTTCCTGTAAGAAGCAAAAAGGAAGAGCATGTACATATAAAAATTGAGTAAAACCCCTGTGAATCAACAGTGCTAACCACTACAATTTTTAAAAATAAAACTCATTCATTCATTCATTCATTTTGGCCAATGTTATTTTGACTCAGACAGGCCTTTTAACTGAGTCTCCACTGCAGGTGTTAGATGAAACAAAAATCAAAATGTGTCTGAATTTGTTTCCACAGTGAAGTCTTTCCTATATTTGCAGCTGCATTGTTTATCATCGCGTTGTTTATCTGTACAGAAAATACTCGTCTGTTTTCCTGTCTGTCACTCTCTCCCTCACTCCGCAGTCACCGGTGTTACTGTAACATATAATTACTCTGCAGACTCGCTGCCTGTTTCTGTAACTTCAGAGGTTCAAAGAGACTGTCGGAGTGTGGAGGAGAGCATTGTGGGAGTTCCAGGTGGATTTCTCGATAATGAGTTAGCACAGCAGTGGAGTTGAGAGTTTTAGTAATGGCTGGCTGCTAAGGCTCTTCCTGGGAGTTTAATGTAAAACAAACAGGACCATGCTGACAGCCTGGGAAAACCAGATACTGCACTTTTCCTACTTCCACTTCAGCGTTTGAGCTGTCCCTCATTGAAAAAAAAAAGGAATTCTAGGAATAATTGTGTTGCTGAAATGACTTCTATGAATCCTAATTGAAGACATTTATGTGACTCAAACATTACTGTCTTCAACTTCTTATATTTGGGGGGGGGAAAACATACAAACTGTCAGGCTATTCTTGTTTAAAATACTATAAAAATAGCTGAATCTCAAAACAAGACCCTCCAAATAAAGTATTAGGTTTACTTGTTTTGGAGGGGTCCATACCTAAGTTCCCCGTACCGTATGTACACTATGTTTTCTCCAGGTTAAATATTGAATGGCGTGATTGGTACTTTTTGGTCATTTGATTTTTGTAATGAAAACAGGAAATGAAAAACGAAAAATGGATGGCTTTTAGTTTCACTTTATACTCCAAAAACGGGAAAATGGTCMGTTGTTTTATTTTTCTCAAACCAGAAGTTTATCACTGTCGCTAGTTAAAAACTTTTCAATAACGGGCAGCTGCCTGTAAATAAATAAATGCTAGCTAACTACATTTTCATTTCTTTAACTAACTGCAGACTGTATATTTATTATTAATATAGCTACCCTAGCTAATTTATTTAAAAAGCTAGTTAAATAGCACCACATAAAAAGGTCTGACAGGATGAATAAACATGTTTTACTTTATAACGAGCTAACCAGGTAACTGTAATAATTAAAYACTAGATTAACTCGTTTTACATTCTTTAACAGGGGTCAGTTTGTGAATCACTAATGATTCAAAGTGTTTCCTGGAGCTTCTGCAGCTTTAAGCACATGAAGCCTTTCTCCAGGAGGTCCATGGGGAGGAACTTAAATCTGCAGCAGGTTCCACCGGACACCATTAAGTTGCCTTGAAAACAGTGATAAACATTCGGTTTGACGAAAATAAACAAACAAACTATTTTTTCCTTTTTGAATTRAAATACATAAATAAATAGTCACCCATTTTTTTGCTTTGTTTTTTCAATGTCTGTTTTGAAAATGAAAAACTAATAACCAAAAAGTACACAGACTGTCTTTCCCTTCAAATGTCTTTTTAATCTAAATACTGAAGAGCAGCGCAGGCATTGTACCAGGAGACATGCTGTAACGATCTGGGGAAGATAGGAACAGGGATGAGCCTGTTTTTGGTGCTGATGAGCACAAACACACCACGGTGCTGCCTGTTCCACACAAGTGCATGTGTTTCACGCAACACACTGCAACTCTCAGATGAATCTTTCTGCTGAATCCGGTCCTTACTGCACATACTGTACTATTTTTTTCCTTCCTCCATGATGAGTTCTGGGTGGGAAGGAGGATGAGTGGGAATGTAATGCAGAAATCATAGGACAGAATGCCCATCACAAAGCTACAGCCACTCAAGCCAACCACCTCTCTTTACTTGGAGATACTCTCCCATAGATTCACACTGGCAAACATCCAAAGTGAACTGCTACAATCTTTGCAGGCAGCCTTAAAGGAAGCCGAGACCACTGAAACGAAAGACAGAATATTTTCTGCAACCATATTGTGCATTGAGATATTCACTTTTTGAATAACTTATCTCATGGAGAAATGAAGCAGACTACCAGGGTAGAAAACAGCACCCGGTTGAAAATATAAACAATCCGAGGTAGAAAGTAAGTTCTTGTTAAACTCTAAGAAGGTTTTTTTTTTCTTCCCTTGAGTTGATCCACTCTCGATGTGATAAACACAATTCCAGCACAACCTCATAACTAAAGCGGGAAGACCAAATTCAATATTGAATTTGACAAAGATTTGACATTTTCAGCGCACCGGCTCTCACCTCCAGAGGGTGCACGGACATATAGATTGGAATATTTAAAAGAAGCCGACAGAGAAGAATGAATGGCAGAAATCAAGTCACAGCCTGGATGCAAGARTCAAACGGCATCAAACACTCCACCACTTTCTGAACTCACTTCAAGTTTCTGGGAGGAAAAAAAAAAAACGTAGCCAAGAGCAAAAGGTGGAAGAAGCAGAGAGAAACGGACACCCAACCAATTTATCCAAAGCTCTTTGGCAAAGTTACAACAATCCGTTTGAGTCAAATATGGAATTACACCTYCTGAATATTTGATATCTTATGGTATTTTACATCCTTTGTGACAACTGCTTTAACTCAAACGTCTGACCACAACAGAAAAAGTCTAAATTAATTTCAAACATGACAYTTACTTAATTTTGGGAGATGGTGATTGGCCGATACGAGACGCCGATTTTATCCACCAATGTTATATCTACAGTCACAAAGGTCTGAAAATCAGCCACTGTCCCCATTGGCTCTAGCAAAAAGTAGTATACTTGAAATTCATTTTAATAAGTATACTTGAGTATAAGTGTAAGTATATCAAGTATACTAGGCACCATGTACTTGTAGTATACTTGAAAGTATACTGATTTAATACTCGTTCGTACTAAATTGGGACATCTTAAGTATATACTTTAAGTATGCTGTTATAATGTTAGTATACTTTAAGTACTTGTCATTAAGTATACTAAGTATATACAAGTGTATGTCGCTAAGTGTGCTTTTATTTACCATGGACAATGATATAAGTTTACTAGCAGTTTACTAACAAGTATACTTCTAGGACTAAGTTGGCCCACAACAAGTTTGTGAAAGTATACTCAGAAGTATACTGAAARTAATCTTCTATGTATACTTTTAGTTTAATATTGAAATATACTACAAATAAAGTGCACTGCTAAAGTTTATCTTGGCCAAAACTTTAAACATTACTATAGACTAAGTATACTTAATTTTTTAGTATACTTTTAGTACAAGCCAAGTRTAGTTTAAGATAAACTTGGTTAAGTATATCTCAGAAAAGTTCATAAAAAGTAAACTGGAAGTATTCTATTGTATTTTAAGTTTAAAATTAGGATACTTAAAGGATCCTTGCATATACTACTTTTTGCTAARGGGAGGGCTGTTRTCCAGTCCAAGTTTGTAATGTTTCAAGGGTATTGTTCGGTGTTTTTCTGTAACAGAAGATTGGAACAGTGAAGGTGTATTGTGACCTGACCCTGTGACATTAAAAATTGGTATTGGCCAAAATCGTAATCAGCAGGTCAGACTTTTTTTTTTAAAGAGAACAGCAATCGGTGCACTCCTTATTAGAGCTATTTTGCTAATATATGAATTTGAAATAGAAATTTAACATTTAACTCCCAACATTTTCTCCATTATCATTTATTATCTGTCGGGAAGCATGCACTGCTCTGGAGGATTTAGTGGTGAAGTCATACAGTACAACACATAACTCTCACACCGGGTCATCTGGATATGTTATTGTGTTTCACTTAATAAGGTCAGGTTAGAAGTGACAAACAAAAGAACTGCCAAGAATACCCAGCTGGGGTGGTGATGCATTGTGTGAGATCTTATCTCCAGGATACATGCGTGTGTGAAAGAGTGGCACTGGAAATTTACGAGAGTTGTAGGGGGGAAAAAAAAGAAAAAGAAAACTGAAAAATCCTGTTATTGGCCTTTTTTGTTTCATACAGTCAGCCTCTGTGCAAAAAGATTAGAAGATTTTAAAGAAGTGCATAATCTTCTTTAACAGCTTATCAAAACTTTAATGATTTGGTGATAAAGAGCACAAAGTTAAGTAGCCGGTTAAGAGGATAACTCCCCAGTGCAGTCTAGTGATTAGTAGATGAGAATTGGGAGACTGAAAATCCGGGTTGCAAATCCCACTCCTGCCACTTATTCACTTTGAGGGAGAAGAAGCTCCATTTCAGCTTTGGGGGTATTGTCACGGGGTAATCATTTTTGAAAAGTGATAAATGGAGCCCTTTTCCTCCACCCATTGGAATCCGGCGCTCAACTTTTATTTACGTATTTATTTTTGTCGTGTGCTTCTGCTTAACGCCCGCCACGACCCAGTTCCACTGATGGGAGCCTTCTGCTTTCATGAGAAGTGACGTTTCAGACTCTTCTTCTTGATGCTTTGAAAGCATCTTCTGATACCATCTGAGCTCTCTACTGAACTGGACAGTTTTAATGAGGGTTCGCTCGACACGGTGCTCCACTTTGAGTAATTTATTCAGTTATTTACTGCGGGTCAACCGAGGCCTCATCTACATTTCAACAGATAGTTTTTAAAAAATGGAGGCTTTCTGTGGTGCTCAAACCTTTATTCAAACTAGTCATGGCCTACGATTTTCTAGTTTTRGTGTCACATTAAATAAAAGTAATAYACATTTAWATAAGTTCCAYACTAGTGGTGGCTATTAGAGAACATTTGTTTTATGTTTGCGTTATTGAGCGCAAACCTGTTGTTAATCCAAGCAATCCTCTGCTTTCTCTATTCATCCTGTGATGCAGATTTGTTTTTCAAAAAGAGAATAAATTGTCTTGTGAAATCTAATTACCTTTCTAAGAGTCACTTAGCTTTTACTAACAACATTTATATTTGTAGTATTACATGTAGGCTACGTCCTTGTCTGTGCAAAAGTAATTTCTGTGTGACTATTTGTGACTTTGAGGAGAGGGGGGAGAAAGAAAAGAGAAAAAGTGAAGAAAAGACGGAGAGAAAGAGGAAGTCAGGCAGGAAAGGAGTGGATGGAGGAYTGTGGCGTGCTGCGCCGTGGAGAGATAACCGGAGCTGTTTGCTTACCTTTGCTGTACACCACGCAGTTATTTTTGTTGTCTTCTGCTCCCTGCCAAGTCACATCCAGCAGCCACCTGGGGCCGGCGCTCAGCACCACCGGGACCGTGCTCTTCGTCTTCTGGTTGAGGACAGATAACAAACACTAATCATTTGCTTATTTTGGTGATTAAACAAATATTAATAACCACTGAGTTACGCTCTTCGGCTCCACTGAATGGCAATAAAGAGACACATTAAGACACTAAACAGCGTGCAGCTGAAGTCCAGACCAAACCTACTTTTTTTTGTTTGTTGCTGAGAAAATTTGGAAATCAGTGTGTTCGTGTGTGTGTGTGTGTGTGTGTGTGTGTGTGTGTGAGACCATCAGACAATGGCTGCAGTGGAGGTTGGAATGATGAAAAACGGGTTCAAGAGCCTGTACTGTATCAAAAAGGAGAAACTGAACATCCAGCATCAGATCATCCAGATTAAGAGAAAAATCCCAGGTGTCCGGTAATCGTAGAAAAAAAAAGGAAAAAAAGAAAAAAGAAAAACTGAATAGGATGGTGACTTTCATGGAGAAGGAAGTGAGTGTTCTGCAGTGAACTTTGGGCACATTGTGCTTCGCTATCGCCAGGATCTCACTATTTCCTGAAACAAGCGGGGAAGAATTTAAAGAATCAGTATCCATTTCAAAGGGCGATTGAGGTTAGGGTTTTTATAATATGCCGGAAAATTATTCTGAATCTGTAAGGTCATTTTTCTTCTTGGTCAGAGGTCAAACAGGGAGTTTTATTCTTCAGAGAGAGAGAAAAAAACAGTAAGATAGAGAGCAACATCCAGCATAATAGATTCTCCCGGTGCAGTGTCACCAGATTGGCTTGTTCTTCAGAYGATTTCTGTTCTATTTTACAAGCTTCTTTTTTTCCCTTTCCTCTTTTGCTTCTTGTGGAACTGCACTGGGTTGTTTTATGTGTGTAGGGGTGGTGCTCATATCTTAGGCAGCTTTTACTCAAAGCCACAGTGTCAGCCTTCTCAGACCAGCGCTTTCAAACCATGCTACCTGCTCATCCCACCCTTTGTTTGGACGGACCAGAAATGGTTTAACTAAGAGGAAATGGGTTGGGATTTCAGTCTCAACTCTTTTATTTCTTCTCTTTCTGATGGAGCCGGGGACAGGAGGACACTGTCCATCTGACTAATGCAACAGAAAAATACCAGCCCTCTCCTGTGCTTTTCACTTATTTCTCCCCCGCAGAAGGCAACAACCTTCCAGGATAAATGCAAATGTCACTTGAGCATGTTAAAGGTCTGAATTGGCACAGATCTGCACAGGAGATGAGCACTGTGCTCTGGTAGTGCGCCTGCATGCCCCCTTCCTCCCTCCTACTCGTCCACCCACCCATGTCTCTTTTTATGAACTCGATCTAGTYGGAGGCTGGAGGACAGATTTCTTTCTTTCTTTATTTAAAGAGCATCATTTACAAACAGCAAACACTGCTCCTGGAGCTGATAGGGATCTGATCTGTGGGCAAAATTAACCACAAACGCACTACATTAAGGGGGTTTTATTTTAACAGCCTTTCTTTACATATACAT
>NW_013952563.1:667791-672546 GCF_001266775.1 Austrofundulus limnaeus | reverse complement strand
GTCCAAAACAATATTCTGATGGAATAAAATGCTGGCCTCTGTTTCAAAAAATTATAAAAACAGCTGTTGATATATTTTTTCTTTTAGCATTATTGCTAAAAATGCTAATTCTTGTTTTCAGCTCTTATTTTTTCCATGCCTCTTTAGGTTTAGAAATTCTAATTAAAATGAGTGAATACCACAAAACAGCTGCCATTTCTCTTTCAATATCACTTTAATAAACTATCTGTCCCCTCTATTGGTACCCGTAAGCCCCCTGGCCTTCTTCTTTGTGCACTGTGTTATGGTTTATCCACCTTCCACCTTCACTTCAGTGGTTTCAATACACTTCCTGTATTTTATGTTTTTTTCCCCCCGTTTCCTCTGAGCACTATTACCGTTCTTCGTGTAAGAGATACAGTGACCAAAACAGTGTAGTCAGCGAGGAAGTGATTACAAACTGATGCTCCAAATTCGCTGTAAAATGAAAATCAATATTTCCACAAGTTGCTGCAACATAAAAGATAACCTTCATTGATTTTTCTAGACTTAGGCCTCTGTGATAGCATCTAATATAAATTTTCAGCCACACGGATTTGGATCAGAGCGGAGCAGGCTCTGAACGATAAGTTCCGTGCACATCTCTCAGACTTGGATTTTTTTCCCCCTCTCCCCCCCATTCCTCTTTTTCCTCTTCCAAGCCAAGGCTGTACTATTTATAATTGGCCCTGTGTGAGCAAAAGCTTCTATCAGGAATCTGTTCTAATTTTTATTACTGAGAAGCTAAAGCCTGTTCCAGATAATTTGGAAATTTCAGGGGAATTGTGATAGAGCTGATGGCACAGCCAGACTGACTCCAGAAAGCAGCTAACCTGTAATAGCCTCTGTGACTGCGCTGATTAAATGTTGCCATAGATGAAAGACCTGCCATCACCGCAATAAATTAACCAATCACACAAATCCCAAGTCGCTACTAATCCCTCCTTGATACCATGATCCTCTGATCAGCTGAAGGAGGTGAAGAAGAAAGTGGCTTGTGACACTCAGCCGTCTCCTCACCCGCCTGCTTCCRCGTGTAAACAACAAGCTAATGATATCACCGCTGACCATTTTGCCACCACTGGCTACTCTTAACCTGCTTCATGGTCAGGGCAGGTGAAATCGATACAGACCTTGGGTGGGAATGATTATTTTCCTCATCGCTCACACACACACATACACACACACACACACTCCCCCACCAAGGTCACTGACTGGCACTGTATCCTTCTTGATCCCACAGCTGCAGGATTTAGACAACTGAGAGATCAAAACCACTCAGTCTGAATRCATCAAGACATTCCTCGGATTTTTACGCTCTGCTTTCAGCACCTGCTTGGTGTAACTTCTAATTCAAAAAAGAAAAAAAATGGGGTTGGAGAAATCTCGGCAACMTGTCTGAAATTATTTTCATGTCTTATTTTAATAATGCTACAAGTCCAAACACAACACAACACAATCCGGAGGCACAGGGGTGGACGTATGGCTGATGTTGAGTTTCTCTGCTCTCTGTTTCCAACTTGGGAGTGAGGATAAAGGATTTGTACCTGTTTTACCAGTCAGTTTACAGCAGACAGCACACTCACACCTTGATAACGTCCGTTGCAATTAGTTGTTCACTGCGATGAAACAAATTGCATGTGGTCAACTGGAAATTTCATTAAGGGAGATTTTCCTCTAGCCCTTGTTATCGCTCTGCATATTAATATTTTCTTAGCCTCAAGGATGGATGAATTGCAAGGGTCTTCTCTCTCTTTTTTTATTTTTTATTTTCGGGACTAAAACAGCTAAAGCCAAACCCACAGCTCTCTTATCCATGCTGGTTAAATTTGTGTATGTACTTTAACTAGATGCTGCACATTTTCTTTTATTTCACCGTTGTCAAATTCTTTCTTAACATGAGAAATGCCTCCCTTTTTTCAAGTATCTCTTTGTATCGCTTTCCCCTTTTCCAAATGGCCACGGCTACATCTGCTGAAAATGAAAAGATACATCTAGACCACTTTCATTCCTTTCTCTCCCATTCTCCAAGGTTATAGCATCTGTTATTGGGGAGACTAACTAACAGAAATATGCAGGAATTGCACACTAATTCCCTTCAGAGATAGATCTTGGCTGGTGCCCTGTCATAAATCAGAGAATTTCGATATGAAATGAGGCAAGCTGCTCTAATCATTTCTGCATTTCAAATTGGATCACTGGCTCAATCGCTTGGCTTTTTAAACTGCTTGCCTAAGAGCAAATGTGAGGTGGGAGATAATTCAGCTGAAATCTCTGCCTGCTCTGTGCCGCAGTTAGTTTACTGCTTGAGTGCAAGAGAATGCGTTTTTTTTCTCTYCTTCTTCTTCCCTTTAGCCCATCTTTCTCTTTTCAACTTTGTTAAATTGACTTTTCATTTTAAAATCGATTAAACTGAGAGAGTCACCGCTGTTCCCCGGAATCTTTAAAGGGACACCCATCACTGTGCGCATGTGCCTTTATTCGGCTGCTGCTATCATGGCGCCGCTATGAGGAATAAATATTTTCTCATTTAAATCACCTTTTATCCTGCTGACTGGACTGTAAGCATCAAAGTTCATGTGCTGCATTTGCTATTACTTATTTCCCTCCATTGAAATTCACACAGGGGTTGTATTTATACAGACTATGGGTGGCGTTGCATGATTTTTGTATGTTTGGTTGCATCTTTGACACAGTGRAGGAGACTAATGACGGACTGTTTAGGAGTTTTGATATCGAAGCAGCGCCTAATTATAAAGGGTGTATCTGCGCAATATTTTCTCTTTGAAATAAATCAGCCGCAACAAGAGCAGGAATACAGATCCAAAGGAGGGGGCCACTATCCATTCTCTGCTCTCCATCGCCCCGAGGCACAATGAGATGCTCCAACTCTAAACCCAAACAGTTTAGAGTAAGCTGAACCTCCCCTGAAGACAAGCAGCCCCCTTTTCTTCCCCCCTGCCTTCTCGCTTGCCTTTATTTTCCTCTGATATTCTTCCACTCCAACCTTTTAATTTCATCTTTTTTTTAATTTTTATTTTCTCTCCTCCCAACAAGTAATCCTTGCTTTCTTTCCACCTTCCACAGCCCTCAGCATCCACCTGCAATAAACCCAACTTTTCTTTGACATAAATGTTTAATTCAGCTCCACAACTGAAGGTGCAGCGATGTAAAACATCCATGTTCTGTGAACTATTTGAAGTTGTAAACAAGTGAAAGAGGAGCTTGTGCTCCAGGATTGAATCATGTCTTGAAGCGACACACACACATGCACCTCTTGTATTATTTGGTCAGGGGACAGAACGGCCCTGTCGCTTCACCGCTAACTAGTTGAATTACTCAAAAAAAATTTCCATTTGAATTTCTTTAGGAAGAGCTTGTTTGATCTGCTGCATGTAAGTTAAGGCTGACTCCCCGAGCAGCAGGAAGCTGTGTGAAAAAACATAATAGGGAACCCCGAGTCAGTAATGTTCACCTGTATGGATATTACCATGGCCCCTTGGGGGGCCGAGGCGGCAGGTGGTGCATTCTCTGGACAGATCTTCTTTTTTTTCCCTGTTAGAAATAAACACGCAGGAACAGGATTTATTTTAAAAGAGAGAAATGGAAACTCAGGAGCCAATCAGTCAATGGGGTCACAACAAATCCCTGCTCTCATAACCGCACATGGAAGACTGGGATCAGTCAGAGGCAGTAAATAGAGACAAACAATAAAACTGAAGGCATGACGCTTGAATAAAGCCTCTGACTTAAGATAAACCTCAGTGCCCCCCTTTAGGTATTGGATTTTAATATTCTTTTGAACTTCTTTCTCTCCACTTGTGGAGTTGTAAATTTCACAATGTTTCAGAATGACATCTACTGGATGTGGTGTTATTTTTCAGGAGAATCTCTCATCCTGTGCAGCCAGCCTCAACTTGTCTGATTCAAATATCTTGCTTCCTTTATATCTAGTTCAAAATTATAATTATAACAGTGTTTAAAGCACAACATGTTAAAAAAAACCCACTAAAGAGGAAGATGACAGAGATGAAACATGCACAACAAATAACTGTTCAAACCACCTGATCACCCTCAGCTGCACTGTTCAATCCTTCCACACACGTAAAGCAGTAGGGTCTTAATAAATCCACTTAAGTCTAACAGTATTTATACTAAGTTGAGTAAATAAGATAAAGATGCTGAGCTTGACCCTCACCAAACGCATCAGATGTGAACTCTYTTATCAGAAGCTCAGCACACAGACTTTCTCGAGTTGGAAATGGTCTTTTTTTTACCCAATTAGTCGGTTGACCAGCCTGTGGTATGACTCCTGCTTTACACGTCCATCTAATTAGGTGACAAGAAGAGACGTTGTCCAGACCTTCAGCCCCTATCAGCTAAACTTATCTCCAATGATAAACTGTTTTTGTTTGTTTCGTCAGAAAAGTCGATTTTTTTTCTGACTTTTGTCTTTTTTTGGGGTTTAAATCATAGGGCTAAGACTGGGGACAGGGAGGACTATCAGCAGAGCTTTGGATCCCTGTAGGATGACCGTTTTCAGTTTAGGTGCTTTCAGATCAACCAGTTCTGAGGACCCTCAGCGGGTTTTGAGAACTTTTAGTCTCAATATAAAGCACACTGGCACACTGAAAAAAATAACTTGTAAGATGTACTTGAAAAGATCCTCTAACAAATTTGCACTGACATTTGTTACGTAAATTTAAATGCTACAAATTCATGTAATATTTACTCATC
>NW_013952563.1:665258-666890 GCF_001266775.1 Austrofundulus limnaeus | reverse complement strand
ATTTAAAAGAACAATTAAATAAATGTTACTACACCCAAAATCCTTTTTTTCAGTGCAGGCAACAATTAAACAGCTTTGACTTGAGCAACAGTTTTACAGTTTTAATGGTTCAGATGATGAAACTGCTCAACCAATCAACTTACAGTATGGTTATGTCATGAATGGATTAGTCCTAACTCCTTTTTCTCACTCAAAACCAATAAAGTGCTTACATTAAAGCAGAAGACCTGGTGATAAGTGCTCAGAACAGTCACAGTACAGCCAGTCTTAAAACAAAAGGAAAGTAGCTTTGCTTGAAAAAATAAATAAAAGACCCTCTTTGTAAGGTCAATTAGTTGTGGTGAATTGGGTTGGCTCCAGATGGTAATCTGTATTTCTTGAGATTTTCTGTAAAATCTGTCTTGTGGTTCATCATATTTCACTAACAGACAGACAAACAAATAAAGGCACACAAGCAATTACAGGAATCTTGTTTTTTATGGTAATGAGCATTATAAAGGCAAAATGGTTACAAAAACTGTGAAGTGGTCCCTTGTGGTTTAAAAGCTCATTATATGTTTTGCTGCTTCCCTCTTTGCTGCTATGACAGAGTAATAAGGACTGAAAACTACTGAACTTCTAATAATAATCTGTAGAAAGTCCTCTAATATAAAAAATGTTTTAAAGAAGTTTTAAAGTCTTCCCTTTCTAACAAGATCTCAAACTTCTATAAAAATATAAGAGATATGAGCAGTTTTTTTCCAAAACCACTCAAGTCAGAAGGATTGTTCAGTCCTCACATGCTTCCATCAAACCCTTTCAGAACTCACTTTGTTCTGGAACACCAAGTGCACCATCAGGGGCTTGCAAATAATAACAAGGAGAATTACCTCCAGCACTTCTCAAGAAACTTGTTTCAACAAAGTATCCCAAATCTCAGTCATGACAGTGACAGATGGCAAAGCAGCTGGCACCACTCAACTTTGTTTCTCCTGTTTTTTATTTTTGCTGCTTTCTTTTCGGCACCCCCCTCCTGCATCTTTGCTGCAGTTTGGGGTCTGTTGTGCGTAGAAGTGTTGGTAACCGTTCATTTGGGAAGACATTTTGCGTGCTGTAAAACAAGGCGCTACGTGTGAAACCAGGGACTTCTCAGCTTGACTATTGTTTCCTGAAAGACCAGGAATCTGTAAGGACTGAAGTGAAGCTTTGTTTACTTCCTGGCTCATTTACAGCTAATTAGATCGAAGCGAAAGTAGCATCGCCCAAGTTTTATAACAACAAATGTTTAAAATTTTAAAGCTCTTCCAAGATCTTAGAACATATTTGACAGTGCATAAAAAACACCCGTGTTAAACATGCCTATAAGGACCACGAATGGCCACAGTATGGCCTGTGTGAAATCAAAGCAAGAACAAAACAAAGCACAACAAAAGCAGTAAAAAGTTCCTCAAATAACTTATAAGGGCTATGAGGTAAGATTCTGTAATTTGAAAATTCTTGAAGTTAAGTTGGAAGCCTCTAAAAACAACGTGTCATCCTTCAGTAGATAATCTGTAAAACAACAGAAAACTGCCTAATAGCATTTATGGTTTTTAAATAACCTGCATCAAAGGTTACATGGTAAAGCATTAGTATAGTATAGTATAGTATAGT
>NW_013952563.1:647236-664481 GCF_001266775.1 Austrofundulus limnaeus | reverse complement strand
ATATAATATAGGTAAAGTTGAGCTTTACCTATATTATTTAGCACTGGCTGTTGGCAACACATACAATGATACTACCACAATCCAATATCACTACCAACTATAGTCATTAACACATTTTGCTTCCTATAATTATGTTCAAACATTAAAATTCCACATTTACAGTATATCGATTTTCTAGTAAAAGCCAGAACTTTCTGTGAATTTCGGTGCAAAAGATCACCTCCTTTGTGTTTGTGTTGGATGAAGTCACTGCATCCTGGGCCTGTTGAAGGAAACCAAGCAGCCATTACTGTAAACTGAACACAAAGCAAATCAGTGAGTCCTGCTCTGCTTATCAGGGGACCTGCCATATCAGTTTGGGTAGTTGTGTTGTGATGTAAGGACAACAAAATGTCAGGTTCACTTGTAGATCAAGTCAACCATGTTTTATCTCTCAAACAGTGGAGCTCAGCTGTGGCCAGTTCAGGTCTGACTCYGGCTGCCTGGCTGAGCGTCTCATGGGGAACGCGCGGCGCTGTGGGCGGCAGTGACTTCCAGCCATGAAAACTTTGAAAGCTCAGGCCTAGAAAAACATAAATAACTACAATAAGACAATGTTTCTGTGTTTTTTTCCTTCATCCTACATCTGACTCAAACACACACCAGTGCTGATTTGTGTTCAAAACACCAAATTTAAATGGCTACTTCAACCAAATGTGCTTAAATGTTTCCTCCTTTCCATCTAAACTCATAAAACCCATTGATAATATCATTGATAAAAATTTATGGATGACACCAAGCAAGGAGAAGCAGGCCAGCTAATTACCATTTTATCCATCTGAAGAGACCCCAGCTCTGATATTGGTTTAAACCCAAGAAATAATTGATGCATGCAATCACAAATTGGTTCTCCGCCTAAAATTTGGGTCCATTATTTCATTAGATGAAGCCACATTCCTCGTGCCAAAATTATTTGTGTGTCCAACACAGAAATTCAAATCCTGTTAGTTCTGATAATGTTGAGCTTTTTCTTTTTTTTTTTTTCAAATCAAGACAGAGAGGAACTTTCAGATGAAAAACAAAGAGCAACTTTAAATACAAACATAAATGAAAAGGTTTCTACCTCAGCTCTTTTTATCTTTTTTAAGTTTAATGGCTTGTTTGTTTGCGTGCATGCATATTTGATGTTGTGTATTTGTGAGTGTATGTGTGTGTGTGTGATTTAGCTGCTATGCCATAGAGAGGTCCTATCCTGGGGTGCCTTCTTGCATATGTAATTGGATGTTACTGTAAATAATTGCCTGGGCATGTGCCAGTGTGATGATGGTTTATGATTTGTGTTTGTGTGTGTGTTTGTCGGCTSGTGTGTGACTGTATGTGTGTAGAAGTGATGCGCATCCCCCTGAATGTTTGTCTGTCTCTGCGTGCACTCTGCGTGTGTGTTTGCATGCGTGTGTGTGTGTGTGTGAGCACATCTGCCCCATCCGTACTCCACTCTCAAGTCCCACTGATTCTCCTTTCCAGCCATGTTGAATCCTCTTTTCCTTATCAGGCGAGCCCAGGCCTGCATCAGGCTCTCCTTGCTATGACAGAGGCTACAACAATAGGCCTGCGATACCGCTGCTTAGCGCTGCGTTTCGGAGGGGAAACCTGCCACGGGCGCAGATTAACTACAACACACACACACACACACACACACACAAAATAGATTGCAGCCTCCAAAACAAAACATTTTTCAGAATGCCTCCTCTTGATTAATGAAGCAATGACAAGAAGAAAAATATAATTTCTGAAACAGAAAAATCTGCCACCACTTGTTAAAGTTTAGGGGTAGCTAACAATAAACACAGCAGAGGGAGAGGGTGGGCAAAAGGGGTGAGATAAATGGCTTGAGTGATGGGCTGAATAATTTCTGGAGCATTTTTTTATTTTTTTTATTTTTATTTTTGAAGGTGGGGGGGTATGGGCCCATATTCTTACCCTTGTACTAAATTACACAATAATCAGCCTCCATCAGTTGACAGCTTGTGCCTCTTTCTCTGTCCCAGGTGAAAATTAGGACAGTATCTTGACATTTTCGCTCCTCTGTAGTCTACAAGCTAAAGCTCTCTGTTCGCAGCCAAAAGCAGCACACTGTCTGCACGCTGAYGCGCTCTCGCCCTCCCACACATAAAACACACACGTAAGTGCTTTCACAAAGACAGAAACACGCTGCATGTCCGCGAACACATGTATTTCCTAGCTAAACTCCTTTTTTTTTTGGCCAAAAATATGAACCGCCGATCCTGTTTGAGAGGGAGAGACAGGACCCCGGCAGTTTAAAGAACAAATATTTAAGAGCTGGTTTGTATGGAAAAGTAAATTAAAATGAACAGAATTGGAAAAAAATGGAGCGATTCTTCTATTGTTTCAAATTATTATATCTCAGCTGCYAGTGGTTTCCCTGAGGTAACATTATTCTTTGTCATTAGGTCACAAAACACACTTTAAAATCCCACTTAGGTTTACATATGTGATATTTGATTCAAGGGTACTGTGGTCAAACTCAACTGTTATTATACCTAATTAGCCTAAAGCWCTTATTGACTTTTATTATGTTCTTTTAACCTGCAAGTTTTCAAATTATTACCTTTTTTTCAAGGTCCTCGTGTGATTATAACAGTTCATCTGTTTTAATCATGAAGCAATTCTCCCAGTAAGTTGAGCTCATACAGTAATATTAAGATAGAAGACAAGATAAAGGAGCAACAACTGCCTGATAGATGTTAATCTGGAATTAAGCGAGCTTTGTGCATTTCAATTACTGTGTAATTTCTGCTAAAAGGCCCTCAAAACACATAACAACCAGGACTCTATTGAATCCAGACTCATTACAGTTGCACCTTGACTAAGCCCTGGTAATTAGCATTGGTAAGGCATTGTATAAGAGGGAGCAACATCCTCATCAACACACATTTACAACACAGCTCTAAATCTGCTGCTCATTAATAGCTTGCCTCCCAATCAATTATTAACACCTACAATGGAAGCCGAGCTTGCCAGGGCCAGGCCTGTTACTCCAGGCAAACCGTAGGCCATCTTCTCTTCCTGGTTCGGTCCAACACAGGTAATTACTGCTTTTAAAGACACCTGCTACTCAATAGCTTCGACCCAGACTGTTAATTTAGCCCCCCGACTGCAGACATTTATGTCTGAGTGTCACTATTAATTTGTGTTAATTTGGAAAGTGTGAGAAAGCCGGGCGGAGGCRTTCTGTCGGCAGCCGGCTGAATGTGCTCGTCGCTCACCTGTGCTGGGGCTTCGGCTGTAATTGGACTCTAATGGTCTGATTGATCAGTGAGCGGGGTGAGGGATGAGACGACACTCTGGCAGCTCCATCAGTCAGACAGAGAGCAAAGAGGAGTAGAGGGAAAGGGGCTAACAAYAGTAGCATTTAGCCAACTCTTGGKTTTTTTTCCCTATTTTTCTTTTTTRGTTTGGCATTTTTTCWCCCTGTAGGTTTTTTTGTGTGCGTGTGATARTRTGMKACTTGCTTTGAGCTTTCCCATTCTTCCTCCCTTTACAGAGTGYGCTAACCAGCTAAATTCASCAAGCAGGCTCTGACCCAGTTGTGGCTTTCTTTAACATGTCTTTGTTCCCCATAAAGCTGCTAAAATCTCAAAGTGATGTGCCTAAATATAAAGCTAAAAATGTACAGTACTACTTCTATCTTGCAAATGTCATAAGAAGACAAGAGAGGTCTGCCTTCTTCGGATGATAGTTGGTAAACCATGGCTACGAAAAGGAGTCTAAACACTTGTAAGCAGCTGTCTAATCCATCTGATGAAGTAGATTTTKAAAACTGACAAGGTGTCAACAGCAACCAGTGTTTAATAATATAGGTAAAGCTCAATTTTTAATCCAAATAGGAGAAAAGTATGTTAGCATCCCTGCAGGTAGTTCAGACATTACGCAAACAAAAGTGACAGACTTTTTGCTCTTTGCTGAAGTTACGGTTGAYGAAATAGTTTTACGAATTTTTGCCTTTGGCCCCCAAACCAGTCATTTTTATGTTTGGTCCACTGGCAACTGAACTTGAATAGCCCCGTTCTAAATGATGACCATAATCATGACAAAAGCATGGGGGGGTGGGGGGTGGGGGGGGGTGATACCTGTGGTTGCATCCATTGCATTAGCATGGTGGCATTTTCTACAAAGTAGCTTCACACTGATGTGGTTTGAGAGAGTTGTGCTGAAAAAGGTGATAATAGTGAGTGTGCAGGAGAGCATCTTGGGGACACAGAAAGTACTAAGATGGATTTTTTTTATTTAAACGTGGCATGTTCTAACAGGTTCAGTAGGTTGTAGAGAGCAGAACGTGTGAACTGGAGCTAAGGAATTAGCTGAAACAGAAAAACCAGAGATGAAGTGAAAACTGCCTGACTAACTTAGGTTAGACCCTGGGCATCATGTGCGAGTGGTCAGTCCTGCATCAAACTCAGAGACATTGATGTTCCATGTCATGAATGCACGGCCACTACAATGATAAAGCATCACTTGCTGTGGAAGTTTTGTACATGTTTAAAGCTATTGTGGACTTATCACACTTATTATGGGCCCCTCACTGCATGTTTAATACACTAAGGTGCTTAGACCGTTCAAAGACCATCCATTCTGGCTGACTTTTTAACTTTACAGWAGGATTGTCATCCCAGACAACAGTCTCCTTATTGAACATAGCTCAGAACCACGTTAAATACTAAATTTCTTCTTTTTTAAAAAAATAATCTCAATAATTAAAGAGGCAATATCATGTAAAATCAACTTTTTTGAGTTTTATGTCATGTTATAAAGTTATACTCTCATAAAAAACATGCCCTAAGCCTTGCTCTGACTCATTCATTCATGTTTGAGAAATCCTGCAGTGTTTTTAGGCAGCCATGCTGAGGAGCAAAACGACAGGTGGGGGCCAGAAATGCCTTTTGGGACCAGAAACGCCCCTGGGACGTGTCTTTAAGCAGAGCTTCCTCATCACGGAGCACACCTCCTCACCCTCCACCCCACACACCCCTCCCATGACTCCTGCAGGCTCTCGGCAGTAACAGAGCAAAAGTAATCGTGTTTCCATCCAGTTGTAGAGTGAATTTTTATTGAACTTTTTAAAATTTGCAAAAAATTAAATAAATAAGAATTCAAATCTAGACTGTTTCCATCTAGTTTCCCTCTCGACAGTTTGATGCGAATAAACGAGGCTATGCAACGMGTGATTACGTCAGACGTCTGCGACAAGCTTTGCGGTAGTAAACAGGAAGAGAAACTTGCTAACTAGCAGAGGCTAATCATCTCGGGACAATGGAGCGATTTTTCGTGAATGCCTTGCTATTGGGCAAGTTGTAATTATTCTACCTATTCAGCTAGTACAGGCTATGTTTAACKCTGCCAGGAGACGTTGTWGTTTGCAGCCATGTTTTCGYGCGTTTATGATRACATCCGGGTCGAGGCAGGAAAGCGGAAACAGCTGAACGTCAYGTGAGGTAAGTATGCGCTACATCAGAATTTATTCAGCAAACGTGTTTCCATCTCCCATTTTGCGCATGAACTACTTTGCGAATCATCCAAAAACCACCTCAAGTGAGCGTAAAAAGCTTTTTAGCGAATTGAGGAATTTTTTTTCAAATTTTGCTGTTTCCATCCGACTTTTTTTTCACACTTTTAATGCGACACTTCTAAATGCGCATCAAAAAGCTGTAAGAAAATTCGTATTCAATAAACTGAAGTCGATATTAAAAACACCATTGTTAAATAAAATGATTTGTTGAAGGAATCAAACCATACAACACCAGAATTCTGGATCTGAGTGAGGTTTATTGTCACTCAAGCTGACAGGAAACCAACACTACCGGAAAAACAGGAAGTTCATGTATTTATACACCGTCTTCAATGCCTGCGTTCGCCCCTACTGACCTATGGCTGAATCACAGGCATTCAGACAAAATCCTCAGCTACTCTTATCACATCAGTTGATGTGTTGTCACATACTGTATTTCGGACAAGTAACTAATCTATATCAATCAAAACATAATAGATTAAACACTGTCAACATTACAAAAAGGAAAACCTAAGAATATAGTGTTGTGCTTTTAACATCAGTACTAACCTCTAATAACTTTAAATTTCTTCAAAGCCTTGATGGAAACACGGTTAGAGAAAATGAAACTTAACTGTCTGCTGCTCTTAACTCAGTGAAGCTCTTTTCAGATTCAAAATACCTTTGAGGAAATGTATTTTCAGATGCCAAGTAAACTGCATCATAGTGCGTGCCCCATGCCCCCCCCCCACCCTTGCACTGAAATGGGACAGGACAGACAGTGGTTCTTAAGGAGACAGAGGCCAATTTCCAGGCATTCAGAAGAGGAAGGTATGAGAAGATAAGTTGATTTTCTATTTAAACATAAAACAGCATTTTAATAACTGCTAAAGGCGACATAGATACTTTATTATGGTATAGTATTTAAATGTATGCCTGAGAAACACATAATATTGCCCCTTTAAAAACTAGTTCTATATTTGGATGAAAAAAAGACTCACAGTCAAGTCATTCAAGAGTGATGGAGAGTATACTGCAAAACTACCTAAAGGAAGTCAGGCATAAGAGCTGACAGTGCAATGTGTTTGTGTTAACAGGTCTGCAGCAGCAATAACTACAACTGCTGTCTCGTATGCCAAGCTGAGCCCCTGGGGTCCTCAGACCTGCCACGGCAACCCATCAGCTGTGAAATCTGCTTTCCTCTTTGATAAATGGTCGAGATGTGACCCTATCTCTGTCCTGCAGATGCCCAGATTTCCTGTCATGCTCTTTCCCTTCTGTTTTTTTTTTTTTATTTTTTTTCCTGCCATTTCTCTCTGCCTGACTTTCCCTATCGCTTTTCACTCTCTCTTTTTCAGGCTTCACACCTCTCTTTCAAGGCCTGCCTGGACAACGAAATGCTCCACTCGCCGCTCTTTCTCAGCATCATCCACCMCTCCGCTCCGCTTGCTGAGGCCTGTCGTCCACCTGCAGCCAAACCCACGGGGTCCACAGCGAACACCAGCCTTCTTCTTTTTTTTTTCTTTGCCTCTGGGGAACGCTCACACCCCCACCACCCCAACCCTCCCATCTTTATGCCTCCATAGTACTGCTCCCCAGATACCAGTCTAACCCAGCACATTCTCCTCCTGAATGGCTCCGCGTGCACCAAAGTGCTTCTCCCGTCCACTTTAATGCAAACGCTGCTTAAATTCACTGTAATTTCATTATTTACTGTAAGCCACTTTAAGGACTCGTTACACTTTAGTCCCTATCTGGGCGTTACGCCAGGGATTGAGAAACGGACCCGTGCACCGCATGTGGTGGCTCAACAAAAATAGCTCGACCTCTAAAGTGTCCCATCTTAAACGGTGTGTCTGGATGGAGGGATATAATATGTTTGATTTCAGAGAGAGCATATCAATATCTCACCAGCGGGTCGTGTGTTTCAGGCGCGAGGGAGGCATCACTCCTGCCTCACACCTGACTGCCTTCGGATAATTCACTCACCTTTACAGTTTCAAAAAATCTACGAGAGTAAAAGAAGATTTAATGGTCTGCAGAGGTCACACTTCATAAGAATGGCTGAGGGCAGAGACCTATGAAGCAATGAGCCTTTATTTCTACCTAAAATACTTTCTACCACCTTGTGACCCTGCTCTGTAGCCCTGACATGCATCAGAACTACAACCGGGCTTTCTTCTTTTTCTTCTCTCTCACCTCTTTCTTCTCCCACTCACATTTGTTGTTTCGACTTCTCCCTCTCCAGGTGAGGCATCGAGCTTCGCTTCTGTCTCCATGTGAAGATTTGAGCAACTCCCCTGCCTCCCACTGAAATAACTGAGATAAATACTGCAGTATTTTAGAGATACTGCCAACGGCTGCGTGTTTAACAAGGCAGCGGCTTGATAACTAGAGGCTTGATTAAAAAAAAAAAAAAGAAAGAAGCAAAAGTATGCCACTGCAAACAAAACGATTCCCTCGTGACGCACAAACTACAACCATTGTTGAGGTTTCTGGCTTATTTAGCATCTAAGTAAGTAAGGAGAAAGTTACAGTAAACCCTAAACGGAGGCTCGGTTATACAAAAATGTGCCAGTTGGGTTGACCTAGTCTTTAATAAGAGATGGTGAGAAGCTGCTAACAGCCCCTACCCCATTTGAGAGATGAAAGTTGCGAGTGAAAGAGGGCAAGCAGCAAAGCATTAAAAAAAGCTCCCATGAGAATAAGACACACATGAGATCCTTAAAGGCAGAACTTCTTTCTCTGCTTTTAATTGCAAGCAGGGTTAGGAATGTTCTGTAACCCCTCCACAGCCTATTACAGGTGATGACCACCACCTGCTCACGCTTTCTTTAAAAAAGGGAGAAGTGGAAAGCTGCAGGAAATTCTTCAGAGGGCAGGTCGTTAAGAACTTCTCACTCTCGCCAGGAGCAACAATCAGTTTATGCATCACGTTCAGCGCTCAGAATTTGTTTGTATGTGCTGAAAACGGTGCCAGAAACCTGCTGCTGATGTGTCTGATGGGCAGCTGAGCTCTGATGCCTTTCTGTGGGCGAGCCCTGCTGGGGAGATATATGGAGTGTATTACTGTAGAAGGCGACTTGAGGTGTTGCTCTGTCAAATCTCCTTTCCACTCAAGGATAACTGGCTTTGCGCTGAAAGAAGCCATATTTCATGGCTCTAATACAGCTGGAGTTATTTAAAGCCACTGATGACTTCAAACCCACGAGGGGTGCTCAGAAAACAGTCCAAACCTCTCTGAAAATGATTTAATAAAGTTATGCGTTTCAGGAATCTAGGAAAATAAGAGGGGCGGCTTCTCAATCCGAAATCCTCGTGGACTTTTCCTTATGTGTCTTAACAGGATGAATGAGACTTTAATAGGAATTTCTTAATTAATCCAAATGCAAAATGGAGTATCAAACCCATGAAGGACTTGTCACTCCAGCAGAGCAGCAGGTCAGCTCCAGCCTCTGCTGGGATCTTGGAAACAAGAGATAGAAAGCTTCTGTGTGCAGGCTAACGACAGAAATAATGAACAGTGACTTCATTCAACGGAAACATGGCTTGAGCTCTAAATCCACCAATTAAAATGTTTTTTTCTCTCTCTCTCTTCATAAAATATGGAGATTAAACAGTTGAAACAGACTCATGTTGTGAGCCACTCGGTTCCCACAGGAGTCACCTCAGAAGGTTTGGATGTCATGGATGTTGCAATTAATTTGGGCTTTTAAACTTAAGCAGAATCGTTTCGCCTGGACTGCAATAAAAACATAAAGCTCAGTCCTGAAATAAATGCAAGATCTAGCATTCCTTTAAGGAATGCATGTGGCCTGCTGAGTTTCAAACTAAGATGTGAATATTTCATGCAGTACTGTGAGATTTGGGAGCACTCAACTCAACTACAACCAGATTTAATCTGATCACAGTGTCTGTAAAGCTGACTACAACTACATTTCTGTGTTTTTGCAGTTTGACTGTTGAGACCCATACTAAAAGGCAATCCGTTAAAGATCAACGATTCCTTTCTGTATGTTTCAATAAAATCAGTCCAATCGTTCAAGAGAATTTTTTTAAACATGATGGTAAATAAGTACACAGATCAGGCAAAACCATTATTGTCCTTATTTAACATAATTTGAAAGAAATTTTCATTATAATAAATATAATCTTAAAAACATGTATTGCCCTTAATTAAAAATGTTAAGTTAAACCCTGGAAATCAAAAATTTTCTTCTATTAGATTCTGAACAATCTTTTCAGTATTATCCATCATTTCATTTACAACGCAGTCATGATCACAGTCTTTAAAAATCAATTGGGTGCAGGTTTCCTTCATCTTTCAACAGTTCAGACTCTTCCAGACTCAAATTTCAAGTTATGTATAAATTTTAGCTCATTTTTATCATCTGAGAATAACTTTGTCTTGTGAAAAAAAAAACGCAGAGAGCGATGCTATGGAACAAAAGGTGCTTCCTGTTACAAAACAGCTTTAAGATTTTAATTACAAGGTTTTACCTTTCTTTGATACAAAGTAACGTTAATTTTCTAAAACTACGTTCCATATCAGGAGACAACACATAAAGATGCAAATCAACTGGTCTAATGTGACAGACAAGTTCTATACATGGTATGTAATATGGGTTGAATTTAAATAAAACATTTAAATTTTACTTGCTTCACTAAGAGTTTGTTTTTACAATTATACATACAAAACACTACCTGTTTGCCAGTGAAAATGTAAATTTTCACATTTTAGAAAACTAAAAAAGTCTTAAAATTAATGTAGCTCTTTTTTTTTTTACAATTGTGTTTATTTCCTGTAAACCATCTTGTCGAGCCCACAATCAAAGCTAAAATGTGAAAAGAAAATCAGTAAAAACTGCTCCATATTTGTTTGGGTTTCTAAAGCACTAAGTGACAGCAGACACGAAAAAATAGAGTGTTCCACTATTCTGCAACCAGTGGGTTGCTAGTTCAATCCCCTGTTCCATCCGTCTCAGGCAAGACACTTCCTCCGCCTTGCTTATTGGGGGTCCGGTGGTACCGGTGCGTGGTTGCCTCGCCTCTGTCAGTGTGGCTACAATGTAGCTCACCACCACCAAGTGTCTTTGCGCTTTAATAAGTTCGTTGTGATTTTCTTAAAATCCTTCACAAATCCTCACTTTATTGTGTTCAGCTTGTGTGTGAACAATAAGTACAAACAGACAAAATAGCCAGGGAAGTGTAGATTTTTAAAACACTCAAATTAAAATCATACAATTTAAAACTGTGTAGCAATCCAGTGAATGAGAATTATGTTGGATATTTTACTTTATGAGTTCAATATGAAGAACACAGATACTGCTCTGCTTCCCACAGGTTCCTGCAGATCTGAGACAAATGGCTTCTAAAGAATTTCCAGAATCTGAGTTTTCATTGCTTTTTGTTTGGAACAATGAGTTTTGTCATATTTGCTTACCTGAGCCTGATCTTCTAAACAACCTTTTGCAATCACACCTTTATTGCTTCGTGCCTTCAGAGCCCCCTCTTTAATTCTTTTTCTATTTGCTTCATCCTAACAGTGTGTGGCTTTAATTTGTCTTTTTATTGCAAACACAAATTTGGTCAGTCTATTAGAAAGTTGATACCTAAGTGTTTGAAGTTTTCAGAGTAAAGACATACCAGTGCAGTGGTGTCAGTGCTCATCTCGATCTTCCCTTCGAACGGACCCCAGGTTGTTCCCACAGGAAGCTGCTGTCGGCTGTGGACCCGACGCTCGCCGTCTTTAAGGAACGCGTCCAGCTCCCCTGGAAGGAAAAACACACCACAGAATCCAGAAACAATCAGCCTCAGAGATCTACAGAAGACCTGCTTCACATCAAACTCGTCCTTTATTCTTCAACAGGCAGTACTGTGAAGGTTAAAGGCAAGCAAATCAAGTGAGCATCCATCTGATGGTGTTCCTCAGGCCCACGGAGCCCTAACCTTATTTGAAAGGTGTCTCATGTGGAGATAATCTGAGTGAGACAGTGCAGGCGAGAGCAGCGAGTGGCAGGCCTATTTCTGCTGAAGCAGGAAGGCAAGGCCCTTGTTAGTGCTGCGYAGAGCTCCAGTTAATTAACAGTGGGACCGGATCGCACCGTTAGTACCACCGGTCCTCACCTCCCTGACACCCCCCAGCTATTTTATCTCTTAGATTCAATGTACTTTTTTAGGATGGTGATTAATCAAATAGTTATGATAAACCACATGGTGAGCTGTGACGTGATTTACAGAGGAGGATGTCTCCCTTGTGTGTTTGTGTGTGGATGTGTGTATGTCTGTGTGTAGGTGTGTGTGTGCGTGAAAGAGGAAATACACAACTCCCATCTCTACGTGTTGAACTGGTTGCCTTAAAGCTATAAAATCTTGTCTGAATCTTATTAGACAACTTTAAGTTTAGACATTTTAAACTTAAAAGTTGAACTATCTCAAAGGAACAAATAAATACATACTTGCAAACTGTTTGAAAGAACTAAATGTTGTGAATCAAAGACATGCAAAGGTCTTGTATTTCTTTAAAAAACACTACACTGTGAGTTTTACATTAAGACCACTGAACATCAAGTTACACCTGTTAAGATTAAACCTTCGAAATAACATTACTCACATTTTCACAAAAGATCTGACACTCAGAGCATGTCTTCTGAATGACTCAGCTATTCCCACCATCATTTTAGCTCAATATGTGAAACTGACTGAGACGTTATTTTTGTCTTGGTCATGATTGATTTGTTCTGGCAGCCATCTTGAATTGGGCTGACTCTAAAATGTGATCAGTTGTAGACGAAAATCTGGGTGTCCGTCACACTGTCTTGTCTGCACTTTAGCTCCTGAACGAAGCTATTGATAGCAGTCAAAATTCACATGGTAACTGTTCTTGGTCCAACGGAGGTCTGAAAACATTTTGGGGTCAAAGGTCAAATATGAAGATCAGGTAAAGTCATCTTTGTGGCTTGGATCCCCTTACTTTGGAGGGTACACATAAGTGGTAGGTCACTGAAATAAAGAGGAAGTCATGTTTACACGTTTTTGATATAACTACATGCGTTTTAGAATATTTAAGTCCAAAAATAGAGGTCAACAGGTAACTGCATGCCCAGTGCATTGAATGCAGACAACTCTAAGGCAGATAGGGGCCCACCAGTCCATGCTTTCCCATCAAGTTCTACCTTGTTTTTTCTGTGCTGTTAGCATTAGTGCAGCTGTAAGACCATCAGATATTTAGTTTAGGCTCAGTATGTCAGTAGTTTTCATTGAACTTTTATAATGTGCTTCCAGAGTTAGAAAAAGTCTTAGATAGATTTAATGGTTTTCATGTGTCGCAGTCAGCCATAGGTGCCTGTAGGTGTCCAGGGGTCCCTGAGGGTCTTTATCTTGCTTAGTTTTTGTTTTATGCTATGAAGTATGACCATTAATGCTGAACATCTCAGTCAGAGGAAGGTTTAAGCTTGGATTATACCTCAATACGACATAAGACAGTGGGTTGGAGATTGCGTCATTTTGGACGTCTTTTTCCTGAGCGGGTATAAATGGGCTAAAGACGCGGAGGGCCATAAATTATTATAGAGCCTCCCTCTGCCCTCCCACAGCTAATATAAGTACATAAACAGCAATAATGATGGCTGGATATTGTGTTTTTTATGTAGTTTTGATCAGTGTTTTGTTGGGTGAAGAGTCTGCAGAGGAAAACCTTTTTTATGTTAATGGTGATGATGAAAAAATACATGAAAATCAGCTGCGTGCTCACATTCAATTGATCAAACCAGCTGCTCTTCTAGTTCTTTTAACAACTGGCTTCAGACTAAAAATCATTTTTAACAAAATAACCCGCAGAAGTCAGAGTTAATCGAAGTCCAGCAGCAGCACTGAGGACCTGTACCGCTGCGGTGTTCATCATGAACAAAAACACCCATGAAGTTCTAACCAATCACACGCTCTAAGCCGCAAGGTCCACATCGCAGAGTTCTGACTGGGGGTAATGCATACGACATCTGTCACTGAGGGATAGCAGTGGGAGAGCAGACGGAAGTTGCACAGTTTTTTTGTCACTCAGCAGGGGGAACAAGACTGTGACTCGAAGTATAAACCAGCCTGTAGACCCAAAATGCAGGTGACACATGGATCCCACAAACAAATGAGTATTTGYAAAAATAAAAGTGCTGAAGTGGCAGATAAGACCCTTCCACTGAACTCCAAAAGACATGAGGCAGACTGAGACGACATCTTACATTGTGTACGGCTCAACTGACGAAAATACAGAGACACAAAGAATATAAAGACAACGCAAATGAATATGATCACAAACACCTGACAAGAAGACAACCAGAAATAGGGTGAGTGTGATCAGAGCCAGAGCAAAACTGGGGAACAAGACAAAACAGAAAATTTGGAGTAAGGAACAAAGTGGCAACATAACTAAACAGAAGAGATAAATCTAATCATAAAACACAAAAGGTACGGGTAAGAAAAAACAAAACAAAAACACTGATCCTAACAGAAATGCTCTTCCAAACTTGCAAGTAAAACTAATACTTGTGATTATGCTAACAAAGTGGACGTGTGTTGTTAACATTGTTTCTTTTAACCTGTTCAGGAACACATGAGGTCAGGAGGTATTCGGAGCGCTGGGCTCCTGTTGAATGGGCTCCAGTGATCGCTGAACTTTGTGATATGTTAGAATGACCTATTCAGCTCCAGCCTCCTCTGTAAATATCAGCCATGTATCTGCAGCGCTGTTGTGCTTGTCTGTTGTGTTCGTATGGAAATGTGTGCCTATGTGCCACTTTGCATCTATAAACACCATCAAGCCTGGGTCTGGTGTTACCACCTGCTACACAATGACACGCACTGATCAAATACTCATCAATGGTGGTCAGTCCTGGAACAATAAAAAGGTAAATGTCACCCTTCATGAAAATGGATTTGGCAGACCAAATGTGTGCTAAATGAAGGTAGAAAACCAGTGAAATACCAGATCACAGTTTAAATATCTGTTCATGGCTTAGACAGATTACACAGTTTGAAAATTGCCCTTAAAATGAGATATTCTCAACAGCTTTATATCTCATTCTTATTCTTCCTCTGCATCCTGTCCCCCCCCTCCTGCTCCTGCAGTTGCATGCAGTCTTCCCGGTGCTGCAGTGGAAGGTGGGTAAGCTCATTACAGAGAAATAATTAAACACTGGTGCACAGCTGGCCGTCATCACTGAGAGCAACAGCCACCGCTTGATGCATTCTGTTTGTCCTCAGATAAGACTCACGGCCTTTACCCGCTTGGATGCAAGTTCCTGTTTAGCCCCGTTTGACACAAAACACAGACCCTCCCCAGCCAACAACTCTGACTCCTTCTTTCTGTCTCTTTAAATTCAGGGTAGGCCAGTCAGAGTAAAAAAAACGAATAAATAAAGGGAATGGTGAGGAGTAGGTGTGAGAAGAAGAGGGTGGTAAAAAAAAGGGTAGGGTACAATTTGTGAGGTTTGTGGTCGGCCATGTTTAGGTGCCAGTTGTGCTCATCTCCCAACAAATGTTGCCTGAGGACCTTGGCTCACAGATGGCTTGTAACATCTGCTACAGATACAAGTGGAAAATCTCCACAAAACACCCATGGATGAATAATGAGTCCCCTTCATAAACTGTCTGTATGTTCTTTATGAACTTCTTCATTTTACTAGGTTTCAATAAAACCCCACAATTAGGCTCGAACAGATGTGTCATCAGTGACTCTTCTAATATCAGCTGCTACAATAAGTCAGTTTAAAAACCCCAAATCATAGCTTTTTTAACCTAGAAATATATGTTATAGTTACTAAAAAAAACTCATTTTGGACTGTTTGATTTGTTGTTAAGGAGGGGGAGGGGTATGCAAATTTGACATTTTGACCTTTATATCATGTTCTAATTTCATCCCCTCATTAAAAACACACCCACAGTGTTGCTTTGACTGATTCATGCATGTTTGAGAAATCCTTGAATCGCCTGTGGTAGTCATGTGGAGCTGCCTAAAAACTTGCTGGTACATAGCTCCGCCTATTTACACAAATCTCCTCCCTAAAGCTCAGTCTGCAGCTGAGCTCCCGCCCTCCCCTGAGCATAGTTGTGAAGATGTGCTGAAGTGGCAGTGGCAGAAAGGGTAGGAGGTTCTTAAAGAGACAGAGGCCAATTTTAAGGCATTTAGACTATGATGTAAAGTATTCTTTATGTTTTATACAGCTTTTTCAGAATTGAAGGTAACAGAGTTACTTGATTTCAATACCTCCTACCCCCAAATCCCCAACACAGAGGTGTCAAATCCTGGTTCTTCAGGGCCACCATCCATGTTTTACTTCCTGCTCCAGTGCACTTGATTCAGTCATTGAGTCACCTCTTCCAGTTCTGCAGAAGCAGAAATCAGGTGTGTTGGGGCAGAGGAACCAGGATTGCCCACCCCTGATCTGACACTTAAATGCCACACGTTTGGCAACACAGCACATGACCTCATAACACAACTCAAAAGCTGTACCCTACTCCTTTGAAGCCCAACCCAAACCTCTCCACCACCTTCACCCCCTACAACCAACACCCCCCCACAACACAAACCACCACCACCTCATGCCYCCCGCCCTCGATAAGATCATCATCTGTCGTCAGACTCTAGGGTCTGTCCCTGCACTCCACAGATACTTGGCAGACCAATGAATGTCCCTTTGTGTGGAGAGATCCTCCTCAGATAGCACCCAAGATGCTCCACACTGGCATGTGGTTTTTTTCTGTTTTTTTATGTGTGCATGTGCATCCTGTCTTTCTTTTTGTTTTTTTTTTGTTACAGTTCAGAAAAAGAAAAAGAACCAGGGCGTCTCTCTCTCCTTTCAGTGTCCTACAACTGAAAGCTAATGAGTTTCTGGATGGCAGGATGCCAGCCTGCCATCGTTTAAAGAATAAGTGGGTGTGAGCCACTGACAGACAGGAAGGTGAACTACCACTTTCTACCTCTGAATGATATTATTAGATATAATGAAGCTCTTTTCAACAATTCCTTAGTGTGTATTTTTCCCCATTTCCAATTACATTGAAAGAATCATTTTATTTTGCAAAGTATACCCTGAATAACTGCTATTCATTAAAGCTAAGTGATGTTTGCAGAGGTTAATACACTCAAAGCCAACAGAAAAGACAACATTGTGTTAATTCTCATTAAATTGGTTAAGTCAGCATTTTATTTTACCTATGAAATATATGTAAATGATTTCAACTCTAAATGGAAAACTGAAATGAATCAGTTTTGACTTGATTCACGTAACTCAAACTATTTAATTTCATTTCTTTAAAAACAACAATATTATCACATATTACCTTAATGGTCATAAAGGGTTGACCTCAGTATTCTTAATTACAATTTGTGAACTGTATTGAGGTCTTTTATGAGTTTGTGTACTCTGCCTGGTTGATGACATCTTGATAAAATGCCAACAATTCAATGTTGTATCATAAATAACAGAATGCATCTAGACACACAGCTACTTTACAATATAATTATATTGTAAATATTAGCAATGGGTATAATTGTTTGTATATTCCAAATAAGAATTATCACTAGAAAACATTACTGTCACCCATCAAATATATTATTTTATCAGTTGAAATTATTGAAGTTTTAAGAGTTGGTTGATTATAATATTTTGCAGGTTATGTATAAGGCTCATAAAAACATATTACATT
>NW_013952563.1:641953-644996 GCF_001266775.1 Austrofundulus limnaeus | reverse complement strand
ATATATATGGGGACAGATATTACAAGATTTTTTCTTCTTTCTGCTACCTTTAATTTTATTTGATGTGCATTTTTTTGTATGTGAATTTGTTTGTTTTTAAATTAAATGAATAAGTGTTGTCAAAAAAATCTAGTTCAAATGGACAAATTTAATGAATTGTGACCAACTGTGACCATGATGACCATTATTATTTTCCCCTTCACACCAGCAGCGTGTAGTACCACACCATGTTTTTTTTTTCCTGATGGTGCACTTTTATACACCCCACCTCCTGAAAACAAACCCCAACAACTCAGTTCCAGCATCTGTTCCTGCGCTCAGTTTAATTTGAAAGGACTATAAAGTGGAAGCTATGGTCACAGGTGAGCTCAGCTTTACTGTCTACATTCATCCAAAATAAAATAATACAATTATTTATAGACCTCAGAAAAGGTAGCTGTCCATCTCTAGTGCACATGTTTGTCTATGCATAGGTAAGAAGCTATTAATTTTGACATTCCTAGACTCTACTAATGGTTATATGACAAATGGCATCATCAGCTCYCTACTGCAGATTAACATTTATTGAAGGAAATGGATTTAATCAACATGTGTTCAACATGAATCTCACTTCTCAAACTAGTTCAAAGAAGCCACTTGAGGAAGGAGAAATTGCCTCCAGCACTAGAGGAAAACACTCTGATTAGCAGCCTCGCCTTTGGTTTACTTCACCTTTATCCATTTCTCGTCAGGATATTAACAGCAAGGGTGGATGGTGAAGGAAAACAAAGAAAAAGGAAGAGCAGACAAGAGGGAAACTGTACTCGAGCTTCGCGTGGCAGACGATCCTTCTCGATATCAAACAGAGCCTTTGAATCAAAGCAAATAAATTACCGCTGTTCAAAGTTCAATAACCTGTGTGTGGCAATTCACAGATGTCCCACTGAATCGCAGTCATCTCCACTGATAGGTGGTGTTATAGAGCCAGCAAATGGGCTATAAATTAATATACCATGAGAGAGCCGTATTGGGTGAAATGGAATGCACTGTATCGGTTCAACAAAAGGTTCCACATCTTTAAAGCAGATATGTGATATGAAATTTTACAGCTGAAGGAGAAATGTCACAAAGCTTTGATAAGAGAGCGATGAACTTTCTCCCCCTTCTACCCAAACTGCTATTATCAGGTCTCAGTGAGCAAAATGCATCATTTATAACCCACAGCCCGTACTATTATCTTTGAGAAAAAGTGCTTGTTTTAATGCGGTGAAGCACCCCGACACCAGTGGCTCCACCTCATTCCGCCCACCCCAGCCTCACCCTCTTCTTACCCACCCGTACCCCACCCACCCCACACCCCCTCAACCTACCAGTCCAGAGCAGCAGGGAATCACCGGGAGACCGTTTGTTGGAACGCAAGTTCCCAGGCAACCCCATGAGTCTATGTATGCAAGGATGGGGGAGTGGAGAGGAAGGAATACTTGCTGGAGGGGAGGGGGTGAGGGGGGATTCATCCCTTTAGGTCAGACTTGATTTAGACAGCTCCATAGGAAAGTGTTAAACAAGCCAAACAGATCAGGGCAGTTTAGCTGTGACACTTCATACAGGCTGGTTGTGGAGGTCCTTCAAGTAGAAGATTTTGAGCATCTTCATGTTGAAAGATGCAATAATGATTATGAATTACTGCTCATTAAAACGCAAACATACATGTATCTGTATCGATTAAACTTTTCAATACAGTGCTTTAGGTTCAATACACACGATGTATCAAACAATAAAGATATTTAAAACTTATTTTATCAGCTTGTCTTCTGAAGATGCTCTGTGTTGAAGGCTCAGTGGATCTGTGCTCAACTCACTCCACCTAGGCTGCAGTGTCGAGCGCAGATCCACTGAGAAACCTGCTGTTTCAGCAACATTTAATTAAAAAAAACTGTACTTTTGAAGTTAAACAAATGTTTCTAATTCATTTCAATTAAGAAGGGCATGGAAATCTCTCTTTTTGTATCACTAAAATATCAAACTGTGAGACTAAAGTATCGAACCAAATTGTGAATTTTCTGTATCATCGCACCCCAAATAGTACAAGTCTCATGTACAATTAGAAAGGTGACACCCATGTTTTACACATGCTAGGTCTTTGGATAAGTGTATTTAGCAGCATCCATCCATTCATTTTTTTACCACCTTTCCAGGTTGGTTCTAGCTGATGCCTGTCTCACTGTCTTCCACACCCACAGACAATTTAGAGTCACCAATTAACCTAATATAGAGTTCTTGATCTGCCATCATTTGTCAATGAAAGACTTTATCTGCAGGATTGTTCAAATCTTAAGAAGAGAAGAAGCCTTCTGTAAGCTTGATTCATGCTGAACTTTCCTTTTTGACTCAATGGAGCCACTAGTGTTTGGACATGGAACTGCATCCACCATCATCATTCTCCGGCAAAGGAACAGATGAATGACAGGACAGGGGCACTTCAGGAGACCAATCAGATTTCAGCTGGGGCCAATGCCCCTGTGGCCCCGCCCCTAAAATCACCCTGGTGAATTTAGAGGTAACTAAAGGATTAATTAATTATTGTACCATCAAAGTGGTCTGTTTTACCAAAACAAATTAATTTCAAAAGGCCACATCAGTTTTGTTGAAAATGTGTTGTCACTTAATAAATTCTGTTCAGATGACCACACATTTTCATTGTGGCTAATATAGATTTAAAGATTGAAATATTCCACTGAGCAACTTATTTAATTAGGAAATCTACATCAACTTCACTGAAACTAAATTTAGACAACATATCATTTTATGATAATTAAATTCAGTTGGTTTGCAAATTCCAGTACAGAAAGGAGTTCACCCAAGCCAACACATCAGGGTTTCACATACAAACAGTTGTGGAAACAACAAATTAACACTGGTTTTCATGGCCCTCACTCACTGAAGGTAAAGTCTTTCTTGGGTAAACTACATACTTGTAGTTTATGTAAAACAATCATTGGATAACACAGAGCAGATGTGGTATAATGTTTGCTCCAGCATCTGGGTAAAGGCTTAAGACAAACAC
>NW_013952563.1:640047-641218 GCF_001266775.1 Austrofundulus limnaeus | reverse complement strand
ATCCCCAACTTACCCAACCCTGACATTACAAATATCTTCTTGATTTAGGTGAGAGAAAGCTAATGCTTAAAGCTAAAGCAATTTAACAGGGAGTTTGTGCAAATGTGTCACTCATCACACATTTTCTTGCAATTTTGTGTCTCTGGCTAATCTCTGCCCAGTGAGACGATACCTGAAGCAAACCACCAGATGTTAATTTTAAAAAGTGTAATTGCACCACTGTAAACAAAACAAGTGAATACATGGCTTAAAATAATTCACGAGCTTGGCTTTTCAAAATGATACCTGCAATACCATTAAAGTTACTGGTGGGTATTTTCGAGCAGTGCCGCCTCTGCACTGCAGTACAATATCAACACAAACTGTTGTTTGGTGTCATTGAACAATTGAAATATAYTGGCTGTCAAGCGTTTCGTCTCATCAGAAACCCGGAGAAGTCAGCAGCAGGCTGGTGACAACAATCTCCGAGGCATCCATCTCTGGAAAAGCACGGCAATTTCTATTGATAGCATGTAAAGGCAGACAGGAAAACTTAAAGAATGACTGTCCTGAMGCTGAGCTATCACTAACAACATCTAGAGGACACACACAGAGCCTGCTGGAATCTGATTCTTTTAAATGCTTTTCTTTAAAAATTTAAAACCATCAGAGGCACATTAGTCTTGGTGAGTGTGACAGAATGAATGAGTGATGCTCAGTTTGTGCTCCGRAGCCGTGGAGGTTTGTGACAGGTGAAGAACAAAACTAAGACTTCAGCTGAGGAAGGAAGTTGCTCGAGTCATTTGAAAAAAAAAATCAACAGGGTTTTTAAACTCTGTTACAAAGAGAGAGAAATAAAATCCTTATCTGTTAAAGGAGACTGATGCTTTGGAATTATTTTTTAAAAATATATTTAAATCCTTCACTTGGGGTCTATATTAAGTGGAACTGCAATGCTTTGGTCTGATATCCTCCTTACTGTAACTCCACAAGCCCCTCTTTCACCCCTTTTCTAAGGTGTGTCTCAGATTAACTCATTTTGAAGCTGTCTCTTTAAATCCAAAAGAGGCACTTAACATCCTGCCCCCCTCCAGCTTCCAGAGCGGTTCATTCTAGTTTAATAGAAGGGTTTACCACTATATAGCTGCCCAGCAATGTTTGAATTATAAATGAATTAAAAGATGTCAACGAG
>NW_013952563.1:632060-640037 GCF_001266775.1 Austrofundulus limnaeus | reverse complement strand
TTTAAATCCTTCACTTGGGGTCTATATTAAGTGGAACTGCAATGCTTTGGTCTGATATCCTCCTTATTGTAACTCCACAAGCCCCTCTTTCACCCCTTTTCTGAGGTGTGTCTCAGATAAACTCATTTTGAAGCTGTCTCTTTAAATCTAAAAGAGGCACTTCACATCCCGCCCCCCTCCAGCTTCCAGAGCGGTTCATTCTAGTTTAATAGAAGGGTTTACGACTATATAGCTGCTCAGCAATGTTTGATTTATAAATGAATTAAAAGATGTCAACGAGGGAAGAATTGTCCGTCCATCCTTACATGTTGGAGCCAGAGGAGAATGAAGACCACCAAACTGTAGTTAGTAAGTCCAGGTCCTGTTGCAAATACTTTGATGTAATAGTTCAGAAAACATCAGAAAAGTTGAGAAAACTGAACGGGTTGAAAAAAGTGACCCAAACAGAATTTATAGATATCTACGCAGTACCAGGAGGGGCTAAATTAAACCTTTTTACACTTGCAAATACACAACAAAATGTATTCAATGGCTAAAAAGTGGGTTTGTCCTATGTCCCCTTCTTATTAGTTATTTTTAAAWATATTTGTATTTTTGAAAGATTGAAATTGACCTTTTTACATATGTCAAATCATTTATAAAGAACCCCTCTAACATTTTCCTCATGACATATTTAAATTTAGAACAAAAACAGCTTTTATTGCTTAAAGACTATAGGATATTTGATTTTTGCAGTTTTTGATTTGACATTTCATGTGGCAGTATAGTGGTTCATCAAATCTGGTAAAATATATGAAATTTGAGCAGCCTCTCTGACATTAATTCAAGTCAGACACCTGACTTCCTTTCTTGGATGCAAGTTCATCCTCAGTAATTTGAGCAGAACCATTAGGAGKTTGTCAGCCATGCTTTCCACATCAAATCAAACAAGAATACTCAAAGTTGGTTAATTACTATATGAAGTTTAAAACAAAGATTTTCTCGAAGTAAAACAGGCTCAGTTGGCCACTAATTTGTGGGCCAGTTCTAGAGTTTTTAAAGCATGGAACACAGAAAGGGCCAGATATGGCCTGCGGGCCTTCAGTTTGACACGTGCATTTTAAGAAGCAAGCAGTTGCGTTGCTACATTTTAATGTTCTGTTAATCATTTAGGAAGTGACTTCTTTTAAAGTTGTTCAGATTTTTTTCCCCCAAGTCAATTACCAGTCTGCTACCTCCCCTGAGAAACAGGGAATTCTTTTTTTTCTTCCTCTTGGTGACCTAGTTGTCTTTTGTGAGTAGGTTTTAGCCAGAGCAGTTTGACAGTCAACAGATAAGATGGATTAAGCTCTTTTTTTCATCCAGTTTTGATGTGAACAGCGTAAAAGCGGGTTAAATTATTGAGTTTCAGGAGGTTTTTTCCTCTTTTTTTTAACTGCTTGGAGATAGTGCGATAAAAGAGCTAAACCCAGGACTCGCTCCAAGAAGGTCAAGGTTACGTTTTTTTCTTTCTTTCTTTCTTTAACTGCTTGGAGATAGTGCGATAAAAGAGCTAAACCCAGGACTCGCTCCAAGAAGGTCAAGGTTACGTTTTTTTCTTTCTTTCTTTCTTTTTTATTTTTTTGGAGGTCAGCTAGCCGGGGTGACGGGGGGCCAGGTCTCACCTCAGTCAGAGCGTTGAAGCTGAGCCCGTTTTTCGTMAGTCCCCCAAAAAAGATGTGGGGACGGAATGAAACAAAGTCCAGGACGGCCTGGGAGAGCAGCTCCCTCGCCTTGTGTGGGAGAGCCAGTGTGTCTGTAAGTAAAAGTAAGAGTGGAGGTCCGGGGGGGGGGGCTTCGTTTCGATGTGTGTCTGTGTGTGAAACAGATTTCAGTAATCATGTTTTGGATATTTGTGTGGACGTAAATAAAACAGCAATTAATCTGCCCATGAGAGGCAGAAACTAGAGCTGCGATGTTCCATAATTAAACAACCCTGTTTCCAAAATAATGAAATGTTAAAAATATTTTGAGCACACACACACACACACACACACACACACACACACACACACACACACACACACCCTCCCCTACCATAGACCACCACTTCCTCTTCCCACCTCCCTCAGACCTGATCTGAGGAGCTGCTAACACGCGCACAGGAGCTGACAGCCGTACAGTCACGTGACTCGGCTCGGCCAATCCCGGACTCGTTTCGATTCCTAAGCCGCGCTGTGATGAAGCCACTTGAGCAAAAGAGAGGAGAAAAAAAAGGTGAAGGGGGCGTCTGAAATAACAAACAAATCCAAAGCATTCTGCAGGTCAAAAGCTGCGTGTGGAACATGTTTACTTATCGCATGTTGCATCTGGACAAGGCTGTTTTTTTTTTTTGGGTGGGTGGAGGTTTGAAACATTTCGGGGACATATTTAGACACGTTTGGTGGACGTCTATTCCCCCTCCGCTCCTCATGTCGGTGACAGGGGAGAGTAATCCTATACACAGKCTGCTATTGTGAAATGAGAAACTAGCCTCCTTCACTGCCAGAGACCAGATGCACCTCTTTCCCTCTCCCTCTCTCTCTCCCTCTGTCCTAATCTGTAAACGACTTAAAGGAGCCTTATCTCCGGGCTCTTCTGCTTCATTTCATGCTTGATTTACTTTAATTTGTCTGATAGGGCACAAGGATTTGGAAATGGCCCATCTTTCGGTGGAAAATGTTCTGATTTTTCTCCGGCATTGTTATGTGGAGGTTTTTGACTTTTCTCTCCCCCCYTTTTTTTCCCCTCACTCCTCCGCCTTTTTTTTCTCTCTCCATCTCCATCTATTTTCCTCCCTCGCTCTTTCACTCTCCACCATCTCCTCTTTTTTTCTTCTTCTTCTTCCTTTTGGTGTGGCGATGGAGGAGGAGGTGGTGGTGGGGTGCCGGCGTGGATCTCGCTCCGGTGCAACAGTCTGTTTGAGTGCATTTAGATTCGAGCTAACGCAGCACAAACAAGTTTTCCATGAGGTGTGATTTTCTGATGGCAGGCGGCGACACCGGAGCCGTGTTCGCCTTTCAGATCCACACTGAGAGCAGAGCAGCCGAGTGCTTCAAACCACAAAGATCTTATGTTTAAGTTAAGAGGCGACGGGGCCCTCCAGTTTAGCAAGTGGGTGAGCGGCTGCTGCTGATAAAGTTGCACCACAATGAGGGACAGGGACAAGCCACATGTCTGCAGATGCCTTGAATCTATTTTTCTTCTTCCTTTTTTTTTCCCCTGCTGGCAGAAGTGAAGTACTCGCACGGCTGTCTGGCTGCTCCCATCACCGAAACATTTTCCCTACTTTTATTTAGTGACTGAATGACAGAAGAGGCAGTGAGCTGTGATTAGAGAGAAGCCGGTATCTTCCCAGATCCTGACTAATTTCCATTCCCCTCCCACCCAATGAGCAAGGCACAGAGGCGAAACCCAGAGGAGAAGAGAAGGAGAAGAACGGGCAGAGCTGTCCTGTGTGTACAGAGATGTCACAGAGTTCGACTCCTCCACACTTGGAGTATGATCACTGAGCACAAGAAAAAAAAAACTAAGTCATTCCCATTGACTTTGTCTGACTAGTCTGAACACAGATAGACACAGTCAAAGACAATTTCACACTCAAATCTGGACAGGAGTTAAAAAAGAAACATCCCAAATGATTTTTTTCCTCAAACAACCGCACGTGGAGCGTCACTAACCTACAGCATGAAGCCATACACAAAAAAAAAAAAAAATGGTGAGACACACACAAACAAACACACACAGGAAGTAACAGGGAGACCATTGAAATTCATCTCACAGCCTGAATTTACTTAACTGCGGGTGTGCGCGCGGTGATAAACGGAGTGATGATCCGGCAACACGTCTTTATCCATGCTTTGCTTTAATTAACGGTGGCTTGTTTGTTGAAAAGATGATTAATATGCCAATGAAAATTGCATAATTGAATACCACAACACTACACAATCAGGGGGGGAAACATGCCATTTTTATTAACTTTTCAGTATCGTGATTATTACTACTATTTGGTGTTTTAATTCGCTCAACAAACAAGATCCACTCCCCCACAACCCCCCACGCCCCAACCTCCTGACAGACAAAAGTGCTCGTTTTATCAGCAATACCATCCCAGATGGAGGCTTTCAGATTGGGGGGGGGATCTGATACTTTGATAAGGTGATTGGTTGTGTGTCAACTTTCAGAAAATAGTGTTGTGAAAGTATCCCCATTATGACAGACATTACCCACTTAACTCACAACCTCAGACTGAAACCTTTCAAACAGATCAAGTACTTGATAGAAGTGAGCGGTACTAGAGACTTTGGTATTGATCTGAGAACAAGTAAATGCAGAGCTAGTATCGTATATTCAATTCTAATTCTGATAAGAATATTTGTCGTGGTCATTGAATAATTTTGTGATTTTGCCTTTAGGTAGTTAATTACGATAAAACACAGGTGTGTTTTTATCAACTAATTACAAAATCAAACAATGTAACAGTATAATCAAATAATTCCCCATACCTTTCACACACAATTGTTTAAGAAAAGTCACTAGTGCATAAARAATGGGATGTCTGGGTGGGATGTGTAACAGTAAGGGTCTAACTGATGAACTCAAGGTCCAGAACTGAGCATGTGTTGCAAACTTTTAACAAAGCTGCATTTCATTGCTGAACAAACCTAACTGACAGGCAACAACCAACCAACAGTTTAGCTCATTGAACTGATTCAAGGGGAACCACTGCAATACAAAACATGCATTTAACCCTGGTTAAAACAGTGCAGTTTAAGATGTAATATTTTAATTGAGCACCATCACATGTGACCACAAATCTAAAATAATTTTTGTCACATTTTCTCACTGTTTTGCACCGTTTTTTGTTTTTTTTTTATATTTTTTGCCATTAAGTCCAATAGAAATGTTTCTGGTGATGCCTTAGCCATTAGAATATTGATCATCCCTGCTAGTTTTCACAGAAGTTCCAATAATATTCTGCATTGCTGTTTTATTATCATTGATTGTCCATCTACAACTGATTAAGTTACAATCACTAAATGGCTATACGTCAGTCAGTTTGACAGATATTAAGCTAAAATTGGGTGTAGCTAAGCCATTCTTCTTACACTTCAAGAGCTAACAGATTGCATGAGATCTTTAGCCTTCAAGGAAGTGGGCAATATGCATGTCTTTAAAGACCGCTACTTTCATTTAAAGTAGTTGTTACCATTTAGAGCCAAGATTAAAATTTGATAGAACTTTTTTTTGTGTGGTCTTTTTTATCTTTATATTAAAGTTCATCTCAACATGGACAACTTGGCATTGTACAGTAAATAGTTAATACCAAAAGTTTTTTGAGTACGAGAAGTTTTTACTTGTACTCATTTGTTGGAGATCCATGGGTCTAGTTGGGCACTGGGCAACTTATAATTTAGAGGAGAAGGAAAACTTTCCAAAGGCCAAATAACTTTAGAAATACCAAACTGGATGAAAATAAAATTCCACACAYGCAAAAGAAATTAAAATAGGAGGGGATTGGTAACTACTCCATGCATGGGTAGAAAATCGAAGTCACTCAACGAAAAGTTCTATTTAACAAGTCCACGAGAAATTTCAAAATGCTACACACCAATAGGTTTCACTTGAGCAATCTAGAGTTTACCCAGTATTAAATCCTCTAGCACAGCCTGCACAAGAGCCTCCATGTTAATGCTAAATACACACATCAAATATTCAGCCAATTACAGTGATACCTCTTCAAAAACGTGTGCAGTTACATTGCCTGGGAGGGTAACCATTGCAGAACAAACATGTTCACGGGAGCTAAAGAAAGATGCAATGGGTGTCAAGTCCCCGAGGGCACAAACTCCACCACCAGCCGTGCTTTTAAACAGCCAGTTTTGGCTACAGCTCTTTTTTTTCTTTTTTACTCCCTCCWTTTTTAGTTTGTGGGACCTGTTCATGTGAAATTGTAATTACAGTTTAGAGATGGCATTGTAAGTGGACAGAAATTCGGCTGAAATGTGAATAAAATGGTTGGAAGTGAATTATCTTATTAAGGCTTTCTCAGCGTGCTGCATCCCACGTTTCCACACACACACACACACACACAAAAAAACTCCAACTGAATACAGTGACATCTTCCTCAGATGATAAGAACGGTGATTGCATTTTGCCCTATTTTAGATTATATAACTAACAACCATGAAGTTCCCTCTTAAAGCCTCTTAGTATAGCGGATCAGTGACTAAATTTGCATCAAGGCGATGCAGCACAGGAGTACAGTGATTTGTCTAATCTCTTGTTGCATATTTCATCATTCATCAGCGTGTGTGAGGTGGTGGTGGGGGGGTGTTGTGCACACAGGTGAAGCAGACAGTGAAAAGCCTTCATCAACAATCTCTTAAAAGAAACAAACGTATTCAGTAAAAAAAGGCAGACAATGTTTACATTTAGCTCTTTGATTGCAATTTAATTTTCTATCACCCGGCAGCCAGAATGCACACAGAGGCAGATGACGGACTTTCATCATCTGTATCAGCGATCACAGTGTCATTCATGTTTTGTGAGACTTGTCAGAAGACTTTGAATAAACCCCTGGAGGAACGAGATAACGCCTCTTTTTTTTCTGCGGAGGAACTGCCATGATGCACGTCCAAATTTCTTGATTACGAGACGAAGCAGGGAGGCGGGGGGATGTACGAAAATAAAAATAAAACCTTGAATGAAAGCTTGCACTGAAAGTTTTCAGTTTGCTGATATAACAGTCAAGTGTGTCTATAAGTCTACTTAAAACGCTTAGGTATCWGTGGAGACAGCCGCGACACCCTCTTCTTATGATTCTGTCGAGACAGTACACTATCAAACCTTTCATAGCGCTCCCAAGCTACATTTCCGGTGACAAAAGCTTTGCCAAAGCCTCCTGAAGGATTCATCTATATCCTAATATTTCCAATCCAATTTAACTGAAGCAGCCAAAGTGGTCTGAGCACTAGTTTACCAATCTTTGCTTTCCAAGACTCTGCGTGCTGAAGGCTTGAGGGGTTCAATCAATGGAGCTTTGATCTCGGCTGGAACCATAATTATTTAACATTGTTACAAGGATTTCTCTAATCCATCCTACCATTAAATCCCTTTTACACCCTCATCTTCTGCAACCTAATCTGCATCTGGGCGCTCCGTTTGTCTCTCCGCTTGATTTTGGCTCGCCCCTCCCTCCCCGACGACACCCTGACTTTATAATGGACTTGGGTGTTGAGTTAGAACGTTTCTTGTTTACTGAGAGCAACCTGACTGCTGAACTGTTCTCGCAGAAAAGATGTGGATGTTTCTCTCGCTGTATTTATTCTTACTCTTAAGGTTTCGCAGTTCAGACGGGGCCAAGCGGTGAAAATGTTCTGCAGCTAAACTTCAAAAAGTCCGAACGCTGATTTTAGTGGAAATTAATCCAAACGGCTTTGAAACACTTTTCAACTAACTTTTATTGCTCTGTCCTGATTTTCATGCAATCAATGTCAGATTTCCAAAAGTTGAATCCCTTTGTTTTTTTAGCAACCCTTTTCACCTCCCATGATAAAAGTGCCCACTGTCCTTCAGCAAATATTTGCATTTTGCGTTTCAGCAGGGTATAAATAGCATCACAGGCAGCCGCAAACATTTGCTGGGGCACCTGCCACAGCATCATGGCCATCTGCTCCTCCATTCCTGCGAGCGTGACATATGTGCATTAAACCTGAAATGGTCATTATTTCATTTTTTTAATTTTTTTTTTTATGTTTATTCTTTGGAGAAGATGGATTGGCCACAGGGCCTTCTGGGTTGGCTGGAGTCAAAAATGAGACTCGAGAGTTTTTACGTCTGAGTGAAGCTGCATTTTCAGCATCTGAAGGTTGGATGTGTTGAGAGGGAGAACAGACATTATTTTAGGTTTGTGTGTGTGTGTGTGTGTGTGTGTGTGTGTGTGTGTGTGTGTGTGTGTGTGTGTGTGTGTGTGTGTGT
>NW_013952563.1:628633-630475 GCF_001266775.1 Austrofundulus limnaeus | reverse complement strand
GATCAGAGACTTGAGACTTGACTTGGACTTGAGATCAGAGACTTGAGACTTGACTTGGACTTGAGATCAGAGACTTGAGACTTGACTTGGACTTGCAAAAAATGACGTGAGCATCTCTGATATATATACTGTATATCAGCCTAATCATTTTTATTATAAATCTATCACTACATTCTGTCTTGAGAGCCCTAAAATAATACTAGAAGCCACTATACTACATTAATTAAGTTCAAGTAGTGCACCTGACACACATCAAACAAGTCTGAAATATGAGAACAAATTTGATATTTATTTAAATGGTGTAAACAGGAAGAACAACTTGGCTTATAAAAATCACATATGTAGTACAACTGTAAATACCTGATAAAAATAATAATAAAATAGTTTCAATAAATTCCAACGAACATGTAAAAACTGAAATGGTTTTTGGCCAAGAATGCAGAAATAAGGCTGGCAGGAACCTTTGTATATGCTCTACACCTTTAGATTTTTGGTTAAAAAAAAAACCCAGCATATTGACTGTATATGCGGTGGGTTTTTATTGATTTTATTGCGAGGTGACAAATTATCATCCCGGTGAATTTATTTGATGGTATATCGCACATAACATATCGCCCATCCCTACTTTAGAGTGTTTGTTTTTCCAGAGCCACTCGTGTGTCACAGATCATTACCTAAAGACCAAACAGTTAACAAGTTCTGTTTTAGTAAAAGATAAACATGTGCAGTCTCACTGGGTTATCCTCAGTAACATGTGCCTCAGCTGGCAGATGGTGCAGAGCATGTTCGAGTTTGCAGTGAGACTGACAGGATTTGAACTTTCGTTTGGTTTAAAGTAAAGGCTTTAATGTTTTTCTTTGTACCAAAACTTTAATTAATAATTTGATTGAGAATAACCCTTTTATATTTTATGGACATTTTAATGTTTAATTCTGATTTTATTTGCCTTACTTTAGCTTTAGTAAGATATATTCAAACAGCCCACAACCTCACTGTTCCACTTTTTTCTGCAACTTACTAAGTGATGAGTCTCCAAAAACTTTGTGAAGACACCTGAATACTTCTCACTGAACTGAATCCATTGCATTGAAAATTATTTCTTTTTTTTAGTATTTCAAAGTTTACTGAGCCACATGAAAGGGTTAACAAGAAATCTATGAATATATTATTAAAACTGATGATTTTTAAAAAAAATATTGCTGCATTTTATAGAATTTTTACTAAGAAGTGAAAAGTTTACAATGAGGCTGAAACCTTGAATAAAACTGCCGTTAATACATTTCTTTGGATTTTAACTTAAGAGGAGATCATTAGTTATGAATTAAAACTGTGACATCTTTCGTAAATAACGCTCCACGAGATCACTTAGATAAGAATCTAATTGTTCGTATCATGCATGAAACACTGAGGATTCTTCTTCAAACTGAACGCTTTCAGTCAAAATGACAGCGATTAAAGTTCCTAACGAACCCTGGATTGTCCTGATTTTCATACGGGGGTGTGGTTTACACGAGCACCCATTTAGATAAGACCGGGAACAAGTTCATTAGCCGAGTTAGCTAGCTAAAACACACCACACACAATTAGCCTGGAGGAGAGCAGGCGGGTGGAAATGAGTGAGATTCCTATCACCGCCCATCTGAAAATGAACCGAACATGATGACGCACTATCTCCCAAATCAGCGGCTGATTGTGAAACATCCGTGGCGAGAAATGAGCATAAGACAGAAGATCGGAGCGGAGATTTGCTTAAGGACATACTCATAGGAAACGAGGGAAGAGGGGAGAGAGAGAGAGAGAGAGAGGGAGAGAGAGAGAGAGAGAGAGAGAGAGGGAGAGAGA
>NW_013952563.1:627286-628621 GCF_001266775.1 Austrofundulus limnaeus | reverse complement strand
GAGGGAGAGAGAGAGAGAGAGAGAGAGAGAGAGAGAGAGAGAGAGAGAGAGAGAGAGAGAGAGAGAGAACTCTCTGGGTGTTCCACATCAGAGAGCCAGAGAAGAGCCAGAAATCAGATTAATGGTGAGTCATTCGGTACCGTTTCCACACAGATAGACAATCGGAGAACACGAGGCATCGTGGACACCACTTGACACGAGTTACTAAAGTGGAGATGAAACGAAGGGAACAAAAAAAAAAGACAGAAAAGTTCAATTACAGGATGTAGATTGCGAAGGCTTTTGTTGTTACTCAGCGGTATGGAGGTGCTTCAATAGAGTCACCAAAGCAGGTGGGCATGTTCCGAGTCAGCCCACCTCATTAAAAGGCTTCACTCCCTTTTTTTATGTAGCAGACATTAACACAGCCTATTCAGATGCCCACACACAGTGATTAAAAATTATCTGTTGGTGATCATAATCACAGCTGCTTAAACTTAAGCCAAAGAATAACAAAGAACTTCTGAATGCTGAACTATCTGAACATTTACAAAGAGATTAAAGGGGAGACAGACTCTAACTAAATAAATTTGCTTTTAATCACTTTGAACAGGAAGTCATGTCATTTCAAATGTTCCTATCTGATTGTCTGATTCTCCCCTTTATTCAAATTATAACATGCCCATCTGACTTTTCCAACACAATGGGAAAAATTAAAAAGGGAAATGACCTTTCATGGCAGCGATGATGAGAGAGTGAATGGCATTATTGTGTGCCAAGATTAATTTCTGCCCACTTTATGCTGCCCATTGAGAAAACAGAGTAGGGGCATGAATGGCTGAGTGTAAGTCACCCATTAATTGGATGGTGTGTCATACAGATGTCAAGAAAACAAGTTGGTGATCTTTTAACTGATAATGTGGTGGTGAAGCGCATCCTCTATACCAGATGGCCAAACTGAATAACTTCACAGGGTCAAAGGTCAAACTTAAATTTTAAATCAGAAAAATGATAGAAGTGAACCTTGGCTTTTAAATGTTTTAAGTCAATATTTTTCATTTAGATGTATGAATGAAATATAGAAATGTGAATTACCAAGACACATAAGGAATAAGTGATAAGACTGTGGAAGCAATCTAAGTCAAGATGGCCACCATCGCCCACTGGAAAAAATAGATTGATTTTAGGGCTATTGTGCAAAATTTGCTGCAACTGCAGCTGAGTCATCCATAACCCATAGGCTAAGTCTGTGTGTGTGTGTGTGTGTGGGGGGGGTAGTTTCTGGTGAAATCTGGGGGCAATTTTAAGACAAAAATCCTACCTTTGTGGACAACTGGTGCATTTGGGGACAAAAGT
>NW_013952563.1:622978-626076 GCF_001266775.1 Austrofundulus limnaeus | reverse complement strand
TATATATACATATAAAACAAGCCATCCTAATCATTTGATGAAATTGTGCTTTCTAGTTTTTTGCATTGCTTAAAAATATTGTTGTCTCAAATGATTGGGGTGGCCAATGGGTTGGCCAAAGGTTCATTTATGGTAGACAAAATGGATAAAATTGCTTCCTCCACCCGTCAGGATCTGCTGTCTCAGACACTGCAAAAATTGTCCATCTAACCAAGTACTGCAATCCTAGGATCTTGTTTTGTGACTGATACACTAAGCATGAGCAGAATGTGTTAGATCATCAATCTTATTAGCCTGAAAAGTTTTCCTTATTTCAAGAAGTCTTACCAAGTGCAAATGTCTTGCTGCACTAGCAGATTATTTCACTTAATTTGAGAAGACTCAGACTATAATCTAGTATTTTTAACTTGTTTTTAAGATGGCTCATTTTTGCAGTGTACATACCGTATCTTACCTCCCTCTTTATACACAATGTAACTTCTACAATACCTTGCACCAAAAAYATTAAGGTTTCTTACAATCTCATTTCAATCTCAGTCCAGAAAAAAACACTCATCTGAAAAACTACAAACACTCTTTTAATCTCTGATGAACCACTTTAAATATTTTTATAAAACTATTTTAAAACATTTCCGTGAATGCACAACTGATTTACTTTTAGAGCCAATCCCATTTAAAATGATAGCCACAGTGTGTTGACTTTGTCCAACTCATCAATGTTTATACTGCAGTCAGGAGTAGATTTGCTGTGGTAGTAGCTGAGAGGCATCACACCATGAATAATGGTATTTTCAAGGTTGGACCAAAATGGCTTCAACTGTCATTTCTCAACATACAATGATTTTAGTCTAAAAATAACAATATACTGCTTCATCAAATGCTAGGCTTTTATCTTCACATGCATTTCATCTTTTTCTTTTTTCGTGACATATTTTTAAGTCTATCAAATCAAATAAAAACCTGATAAATCTAGATAAATAGCTTCTGTTGTTCTTCTTTTAGGCATTATAAAATAAAAGAAAAACATTCCAGTCGATTCTTTATTGCTCTTTAGCACTTTAGCTCATGTCAGATCATGCCTTCAGCTTCATCTGCAAGAGTTTGATCAGTTTTGTTTGGAGGCTCAGAGTAATTCTTTCCTTATCAAATCAAACACATGGAATTTAAACTTTATTTTCCTTGTCTTCAAAGTTGTCTTCTGTGTGAAATGTGCACTTAATTTGCTCACTGTTTATGCAAAATAACGTTTGGAGACTCAGTCTGTCAGTGATTGGCAGACTAGTTTTAATACATTTAAAATAGTAGATCACAGGCCGGATAAAGTTGTAAAAAGGGCCCAGATCCGGCCCATGGGACTTCAGTTTGTGACACACAGCATTGATAACTTGGATCCTCTCATGCTGTGCTTTTCATGATTTAACTGGCATCACGTCTCATATATGGCTTCTGTTGCAGCTCAGATTTTACCTTATTCATTTTAGTTTTTTCACAGAACCTCACTCTCCAGTCTCCCAGCAGCCAGTCCAGCAACACATTTCCGAAGCCCTGATTCTCACTGTAACGGCTGCACAAACAGGGAAACATAATTACAGTCAGTCATACATGTGCTGCATCCATCAATGCTTTTCAGGGCTTCAGCATTTTCTCACCCAAAAGGTTTTTTTTTTTTCTTGCATGTGATGCCTTCTTTTTGTCATGGCCCCCATAGTTCTGAGCTGACCCCCTCAGCCCTGTCTCCTGACTGATCACAGTGATGGTTTATTACTGTCGTCCCAGCGCTCTTATCTTTAGCCAGCAATGCTCATTTCCTTCCCCAGATTTAAATGCAAATGTGAAATTTAATGATAAATGCATTATCTGATGAGTGCGATAACACTGATTCACTGTCAGTATAAAATACACACCCCAGGGGGCTTTGAGCTCGCAAGCACAACTTGCCCAAATCCACTTTTTTCCCCCCAGTTCTATCTTTCCCTTTTCTCCTCCCTCTCTCTCTCTTTTACCAACTCATGTACCTGTATTAAATTTTTGAGGTCATTTCATGCATTAAAAGGAATGACATTTTGTCTGTTCAGCTCTGTGTGTGCAGGCTTTGCTGAGCAGTAATTGCGGTGCAACCATCTTGTTCGGTGTATAATCCTTCACTTTGATGAAGTTATTTGCTGTTTGAAACTCTTAAGAAAAGCAATGTCTGTGCTGGATTAGGGGACACTTTGAAACACAGTGTGTGTTTTACCTCAGTGTTGTTTACATAACTGTCAAGTGAATGTCAGCTTTGTGTACAATATTAGGTCTTTTGTGATAGAGTATAACCCTGTAAAAAATGGCCTGAACACTGACGCATCTTTTCAGGGTCTCTGCAAGGTCTTCAGGTGAGTATTAGTTCAGCTTCCAAGTATGCATGATAGTGCTTGATGGATAGGTTCCCAGTAGTTCTGAACACACAAAACATTTGTCATGAGGTTGTGGAGGTTCATTGTCATAGTAGAAGTGTATCAAGGGCCTGGGTCAGGGGTCTGCAACCTTTACAATCAAAAAAGAGCCATTTCTGCTAATTAACGCACTAATAAAATTTGTCCAAAGCCGTAAAACAAGCTACAACTGTGATTATCAACTGGTGGCCCGTGGGACTTTTCTAGGTTTCTTTGGGAACCTTTATGGCCAGTGGAGGTGACATTATAAAACTAAAAAATATATTGTGAATTTTAATATTTAGTATTATTTTTACACATGAGCACAAATGAAAAGACTATATTCATGTAAACAAGAAAATACCACATATAGTTTATACAGAATTTCAGAAAATCTAGTACAACTAAACTATTCAATCATATTTTTTTCCTAATTCTTATTATTATGTAGTCTTCAAATTCTTTAAAGGTAATTCTGATGGATCTGAGAGAAATATCATAGAAGTTGGATTATTTAAGTACAGTCTACCATGAACTACTCAACATGTTTTACTTTTTGTATTAGTAAGGATTGATCACATATTTGCACACAAATAATTTCTGTTGTGGGTATAAAAACACTTTTATACACACACACACACACACACACACACACACACACACACACACACACACACACACACACAC